>NC_090736.1:8715297-8720297 GCF_036898095.1 Palaemon carinicauda | reverse complement strand
TTTGCCAAGCAAATGCAGCATATTCCCCTCCACTCCACCCCCCCCCCCACCCACGCAAACATGGACTGGCCTATATTGATATTTTCCAGAAATGAATCCCCGATAGATTTACAAGAAATTATTCTGAAGTGGTGTAAGCAAAAATTGTGAATAAAGTCCTGTGGGCATATTTTATAGGCATGTCCATACCAAATTTCAGGTCATGTTGTTTAAATACAAGGGCATAGTAGCAAGAATTAAATTTCTTTGTCACAAAATAGCCAAAAAATACTGAAATCAATCATTTTGAAGTGAGGTAGAAGAAACACGTGCCTTAAATCCTCATACTAAATTTCAGGTCATTAGGTGTAAATATGAGGTGTAATACTACTACTACTACTACTACTACTACTACTACTACTACTACTAATAATAATAATAATAATAATAATAATAATAATAATAATAATGAGGACACATGAGCCGAAAATCTTTGGTCTAAAATGAATAGAAAAAATGGAAGAATTAACCATTTTGAACAAAACGTATGCCGAAAATGTTGATGACTCCCTATTGGTATTCATCTAATGACCATCCGTGCCAAATTTCAGGTCATTTGGCCCACAAATGACAGATGAATCGGGTTGAAGATTTAACAGCAGAAGAAAAAACATCAGGAAAAACAGTATATTTCCCTTCCATGGGGTAAAATATAGATATTGATTAATGAAAACGTGAAAAATCTTTGAGATGAAAAATTTTATGATCCATTTTGAAATATAAGAATTGTCCAGGAACGAGTTCACCTCTCAGAGAATTTGATAAAAACTCTGATCAGAAACCGCGACCCAATACAGACAGGAGTGAAGCTGAAGAGGAAAAAGATGAAAGGGTTTTCGCATTATTCGTAAGGGGGGGGGGGGGGGATCTGCAGCGTTTATTTTCGACCATTCTTTACGTCTACCTTTTAACAGGAATATTTTTGTCTTCAATCTAGTTTTAGTCTTTGAGGAAAAGCTCGGTAACTGGCCTCCAAGATCCGGGTGTTTATTTTGAAGGAAGTCCTTAGAATACATCCTTTTCTCATTGGCTTTGGGGTTTCATTTTTTTTTTCTCTCCTTATGCACCTCGTGCCGAATGGCTTCCCCGGCCCCTGTATCTGGCCATATGGCCCAATTACTAAAATCAAGATATGAATTTAAGCGGAACAACCTATTATATGTCACTGCAAAATCAGGAGCCATTCAGTTTAGATCCAAAAGAAGACCCCGATCGGCGCCAAGATCAGATTCTCGGAGTCTTCGGTATTTGAGAGGAACTGATGGAAGACTTCGTTCTATGCCTGAATGTAGCACATCTCCCAGGGTAAGCCTCCTTTATAAAAATTATTTTAGTGTTCCTATAATACTATATTTTTTAATATATTGTGAAAATAATGTTATAATTAAAATCCAAAGTAATATTTGTTTCAAAAAATCATTACTATAAATAAAATTAGTGCCATATTTAACACAAATTTACATAATACTTTCCAATCAGTTTTCTTCCAAAGGAATTTCTAGTAAAGTCTGCAGATTCCGTTTGGTCTTCACGGTCTCAGCTGCCCGGTATGTATTACTGTTGAATCTCTTCTCTCCTCCTATCTTTCTTCCTCATTGGCAGACAGGTCACCTCTCCAGGGTTTCCCTGGAGTTGCCCGGGGGCCGTGGCTCGGCTAGGACGCCCTCTTGGAGGGTCTCCTGACGGAGCCATGGTCGCAAAGGCGCCACAGTGGTGGCATAATGTCCCCCTTCGAGGATCGACACGGAGGGGCCCGGGGACCACCTTTCCGTCGGCCAAAAAGACATCTTGCTGGGTCTTCTCGAAGTGGGGGCTCTCCTCTGGGCTTTGCTTGGAGTCGAGAAGCCTACCTTCGAGGTTTCCCGGGGAACAGGAGGTCTTCCTTCCTCTCTTTCTCTCTCTCTCAAAATCTTCTTCTTCTAAAGGGCTTTGCGGAGACCAAGTATTTTTTGGTGGGGGGGGGGGTGATAACCATGTTTGATTGGCCCGGGAACACAGAAGGGGTGATCGCAGTCAGAGCACTCAAATAAAATCTTGACGGGAGGGAATCCTAAGGTGAAGTCTAGAGACCGCCAGATGCGGTAATTGAAGACTTTCAGACACTCCGAAAACGTGCAGAATTACTTTTGAATCTCTTCTCTCTTCCTATCTTTCTTCCTCATTGCAGACAGGTCACCTCTCCTGGGTTTCCCTGGAGTTGCCCGGGGTCCGTGGCTCGGCTGGGACGCCCTCTTGGAGGGTCTCCTGACGGAGCCATGGTCGCATAATGTCCCCCCTCCGGGGATAGACTCGGAGGGGCCCCGGGGACCACCTTTCCGTCAGCCAAAAAGACCTCTTGCTGGGTCTTCTCGAAGTGGGGGCTCTCCTCTGGGCTTTGCTTGGAGTCGAGAAGCCTACCTTCGAGGTTTCCCGGGGAACAGGAGGTCTTCCTTCCTCTCTTTCTCTCTCTCAAAATCTTCTTCTTCTTCTAAAGGGCTTTGCGGAGACCAAGTATTTTTTGTGGGGGGGGGGGGGATGATAACCATGTTTGATTGGCCCGGGAACACAGAAGAGGTGATCGCAGTCAGAGCACTCGAGTAAAATCTTGACGGGAGGGAATCCCGAGGTGAAGTCTAGAGACCGCCAGATGCGGTAATTGAAGACTTACAGACACTCCGAAGACGTACAGAATGCTGGCCCACAGAAATCAAGTGGCAATAAACCAACGCTGTATTGATATCCACATCGGAAACCTTCCCTGAAAGAAGGAACTGACGGAATCCAAATAGTTCACAAGAAGAGCAACAGCGACGAGTTCATAGTAACTGAAGCTGTAAGCGTCGCCCTCCAAACGCCAACATTAAACATTAAAAGGCTTTCTAATTGTACACCCTAAATAGTTTAGTCGAAACAGTGTTTAAGTGATAGAATAAAAAAAGAAAAATAAGGCATAGTTTCTTTAACCAAATAGTAGTAGTAGTAGTAGTACTAGTAGTAGTAGTAGTAATTTCAATAATAATAATAGTAGTAATTTCAATAATAATAATAGTAGTAATTTCAATAATAATAATAGTAGTAATTTCAATGATAATAATGATGATAATAATAAAAATAATACTAATACTAATTATAATTATAATAATAATAACAATAATAATAATAATCTTTCTCTGTATCTTTTCCCTCTCAATAATAACAATAATAATAATTATTATAATAACAATATTAATAATAATATTAATCTTCTTCTTCTTTATCTGTATCTTTTACATCTCTTAGTAATAATGATAATAATAACAATAATAATTCAATAATAATAATAATAATAATAATAATAATAATAATAATAATAATAATAATAATAATAATAATAATTCAGGTCACAATCAAAATTCACTTTTTAAAGTATTTGGAATGATAACAAAAAGTTTTAAGAGAATGTTATATGCCAGAAAGATGTTTTAGTATATCCTAAACATTCTAGAATAAGTTCAATATTTGATGATAGTTGTCAAAAGACACACTGCCTTGAAATATAATGTGAAAATACCTTGAAAAATAATGTACAAATGCCTTAAAATATTATGTGAAAATGTCTTGAAATATGTGAAAATGCCTTGAAACAATGGGAAAATGCCTTGAAACAATGGGAAAATGCCTTGAAATATGGGAAAATGCCTTGAAGTATAATGTGAAAATGCCTTGAAATATGATATGAAAATGCCTTGAAATATGTGAAAATGCCTGGATATATATTGTGAAAATTACTTTAAATATAATGTGAAAATGCCTTGAAATATAATGAGGAAATCCCTTGAAATATGTGAAAATGTCTTGAAAAAATATTGTAAAAATCCCTTGAAATATAATGTGAAAATTATTTTAAATATAATGTGAAAATGCCTTGAAATATATGAAAATTACTTTCAATATGTGAAAATGCCTTTAATATAATGTGAAAATGCCTTGAAACGTGAATATGCATTGAAACAATGTGGAAATGCCTTGAAACATAATCTGAAAATTACTTTAAATACGATGTGAAAATGCCTTGAAATATGTGAAAATACCTTGAAATATAATGTGATAATTACTTTAAATTTAATGTGAAGATGCCTTAAAATATGTAGTTGAAATATGTGAAAATGCCTTGAAATATAATTACTTTAAATATAAAGTGAAAATGCCTTGAAAAATAATGTGAAATTGCCTTATGAAAATGCTATGAGATATAATGTGAAATTGCTTTAAAAAATAATGTGAAAATAACTTTAAATATAATCTGAAAATTACTTTAAATATAATGTGCAAATTACTTTGAATATAATGTGAAAATGCCTTGAAATATGTGAAAATTACTTTAAATATAATGTGAAAATTACTTTTAATATAATGTGGAAATGCCTTGAAATATGTGAAAATTACTTTAAATATAATGTGAAGATATTGCAATAGGCACAAAAAGCCAAGGGGGAAAATGCAAAGAGATTTAGTTCCATATCGTCTCTCTTAGAAACGATGACTTTGGAGACATTAACATATCAGTTTTAATTGTGGTTATTACTGATATACCAAAGTAGTTGAAAGAACTATGTCATAAGAGCAACCAGCCAACCAAAAATATTTTTAATAAAATCTAATGCAGCACAAACATACTTTGCATAACTATTAATATTACTATTTCCTAAGCTATAACCTAGCTGGAAATGCAGGATGCTATAAGCCCAAGGGCTCCAACGGGGAAAATAGCCCAGTGAGGAATGGAAATAAGGAAATAAACAAGAAATTTAAGAACAATAACATTAAATGAATTTTTCATATATATGCTATAAAAACTTCCAGATAATAAGAAGAAGAGAAACAAGATACAAAAGTGTGCCCGAATGTAGCCTCAAGCAAGAGAGACATAACTTCATTTAATGATTTAATGAAATCGATAAACGATTAATAGCATGTTGCAACAAAATTTCAAAATGATGAAA
>NC_090736.1:8711614-8714797 GCF_036898095.1 Palaemon carinicauda | reverse complement strand
TCCAAAATCAAACCATTGTTCTCTAGTCTTGGGTAGTGCCATAGCCTCTGTCCCATGGTCTCTTGCTTGAGGGTACACTCTGGCATACTTTTCTATTTAGTTTCTCTTCCTCTGGTTCTGTTAAAGTTTTCATAGTTTAAATAGGAAATATTTATTTTCATAATGTTACTATTCCTAAAATATTTTATTTTTCCTTATTTCCTTTCCTCACTGGGCTGTTTTCCCTGTTGGGGCCCCTGGGCTTATAGCATCCTGCTTTTCCAACTAGGGTTGTAGCTTAGCATATAATAATAATAATAATAATAATAATAATAATAATAATAATAATAATAATAATAATAATCTGGTAGTTGAATCGGTGGAAATTCAAAAGATCAAACTTCAAATGTTTTTTATGTTGAACAGGCTGACATAAGTCTTTTTAAAGTTAATAAATGAAATATCTGTTTTAATGTTATTGTTTTTAAAATATTTTATTTTATATGTGTATTACTTCTTATATCGTTTATTTATTTTCTTATTTCCTTTCCTCACCAGGCTATTTTTCCCTGTTGGACCCCTTGGGCTTATAACATCTTGCTTTTACAACTAGGGTTGTAACTTAGCTAATAATGATAATAATAATAATAATGATAGTAATGATAATAATGATAATAATATATGATTTATTTGTGCTTAAAGGTTTTAATGGCAGATCATGCATGAGATAGTGACAATGCCCTACAGACTGACCATATTATTATTATTATTATTATTATTATTATTATTATTATTATTATTATTATTATTATTAGCTAAGTTGACAAAACCTAGTTGGAAAAGCTATATGCTATAACCCCAAGGGCTCCAACCGGGAAAACTAGCTCAGTGAGGAAAGGAAATTAGGAAATAAATAAACGATATAAGAAGTAATGGAAAATCAAAATAAGATATTTCAAAAGCAAATAACATTAAATAAACAGATTTTTCATATATAAACTATAAAAAAGACTTATGTCAGCCTGTTCAACATATGATTAATGCTAAAGCCCCCCTCTCTACCCGAGCTAGTACCAGGGAGGTCCAGGTAATGGCTGCTGATGACTCAGCAAGTAGACCTATAGGCTTTACCAAACCTCCCATCCTTTGCTCACACGGAAGGTGAGGGTTGCCGACACCAAAGAAACTGTCGAGCTTGAGTGTGTCTTGAACACGAGTCTGGTAGAACGCCAGGCAGGGACGTTACTGATTGGTCTTACGTGGTGGATGTGTTATGTTTCAACCGTGAGGGACGTTACTGGTTGGTCTTACGTGGTGGAGGTGTTATGTTTCAACCGTGAGGGACGTTACTGATTGGTCTTACGTGGTGGAGGTGTTATGTTTCAACCGTGAGGGACGTTACTGATTGGTCTTACGTGGTGGAGGTGTTATCTTTCAACCGTGAGGGACGTTACTGATTGGTCTTACGTGGTGGAGGTGTTATCTTTCAACCGTGAGGGACGTTACTGATTGGTCTTACGTGGTGGAGGTGTTATGTTTCAACCGTGAGGGACGTTACTGATTGGTCTTACATGGTGGAGGTGTTATCTTTCAACCGTGAGGGACGTTACTGATTGGTCTTACGTGGTGGAGGTGTTATCTTTCAACCGTGGGACGTTACTGATTGGTCTTACGTGGTGGAGGTGTTATCTTTCAACCGTGAGGGACGTTACTGATTGGTCTTACGTGGTGGAGGTGTTATCTTTCAACCGTGAGGGACGTTACTGATTGGTCTTACGTGGTGGAGGTGTTATCTTTCAACCGTGAGGGACGTTACTGATTGGTCTTACGTGGTGGAGGTGTTATCTTTCAACCGTGAGGGACGTTACTGATTGGTCTTACGTGGTGGAGGTGTTATCTTTCAACCGTGAGGGACGTTACTGATTGGTCTTACGTGGTGGAGGTGTTATCTTTCAACCGTAAGGGACGTTACTGATTGGTCTTTCGTGGTAGAAGTGTTATCTTTCAACCATAAGGGAGTTACTGAACGTTACTGATTGGTCTTTCGTGGTAGAAATGTTATCTTTCAACCATAAGGGACGTTACTGATTGGTCTTACGTGGTACGTTACTGATTGGTCTTACGTGGTACGTTACTGATTGGTCTTACGTGGTAGAAGTGTTATCTTTCAACCATAAGGGACATTACTGGTTGGTCTTACGTGGTAGAGGTGTTATCTTTCACCCATAAGGGACGTTACTGGTTGGTCTTGCGTGGTAGAGGTGTTATCTTTTCACCCATAAGGGACGTTACTGGTTGGTCTTACGTGGTAGGGGTGTTATCTTTCAACCATAAGGATCGTTACTCATTGGTCTTATGTGGTAGGGGTGTTATCTTTCAACCATAAGGGACGTTACTCGTTGGTCTTACGTGGTAGGGGTGTTATCTTTCAACCATAAGGAACGTTACTGGTTGGTCTTACGTGGTAGAGGTGTTATCTTTCACCCTAAAGGGACGTTACTGGTTGGTCTTACGTGGTAGGGGTGTTATCTTTCATCCTAAAGGGACGTTACTGGTTGGTCTTACGTGGTAAGGGTGTTATCTTTCACCCTAAAGGGACGTTACTGGTTGGTCTTACGTGGTAGGGGGTGTTATCTTTCACCCTAAAGGGACGTTACTCATTGGTCTTACGTGGTAGGGGTGTTATCTTTCAACCATAAGGGACGTTACTCATTGGTCTTACGTGGTAGGGGTGTTATCTTTCAACCATAAGGAACGTTACTGGTTGGTCTTACGTGGTAGAGGTGTTATCTTTCACCCTAAAGGGACGTTACTGGTTGGTCTTACGTGGTAGGGGTGTTATCTTTCATCCTAAAGGGACGTTACTGGTTGGTCTTACGTGGTAAGGGTGTTATCTTTCACCCTAAAGGGACGTTACTGGTTGGTCTTACGTGGTAGGGGTGTTATCTTTCACCCCTAAAGGGACGTTACTCATTGGTCTTACGTGGTAGGGGTGTTATCTTTCAACCATAAGGGACGTTACTCATTGGTCTTACGTGGTAGGGGTGTTATCTTTCAACCATAAGGGACGTTACTCATTGGTCTTACGTGGTAGGGGTGTTATCTTTCAACCATAAGGGACGTTACTCATTGGTCGTACGTGGTAGGGGTGTTATCTTTCAACCATAAGGACGTTACTCATTGGTCTTACGTGGTAGAGGTGTT
>NC_090736.1:8684114-8699114 GCF_036898095.1 Palaemon carinicauda | reverse complement strand
AGATTAAGCAGCTCTTATTATCAATAAAGTCTAAAGACGTCTCCTGACTGGTTTTCGCTAGACTGGGGTTCGAGTCCCGCTCAAACTCGTTAGATCTTTTGGTCGCTACAACCTCACCATCCTTGTGTGCTAAATATGGAGCGTTTGGGGGAGTCCATAGGTTTATTTTGAGTCATCAGTAGCCATTGCCTGGCCATCCTTGGTCCTAGCTTGGGTGGAGAGGGAGGTTTTTGGAGCTGGTCATATGTATATATGATTAGTCTCTAGGTCATTGCCTGATCTATAGGGGTAATGTCACTGTCCCTTGCCTATGCCATTTATGAGTGACCTTTAACCTTTTAAACTTGCTAATCTATAAAAATGACGTCATAGAGCCACGTTCCATTAGTTTGATATCACGTTTCCAAACTAGCTTAGAAAAATACGCACAATGAGATTGGTTTTCCATTAATGTTTGCGTAATAATCCCACTTATCAAAATAAAGATTTGAATAGATTATTGCATTAAACTTTTATTCGGGAGTGCTTGTGCGGCCAGATATTAAACTTATTTTCATTTCGTTCTTGGCAAGTAATTGCAGGCATTTTTCAGCTGTCAGCTGTTATCAATGAGAATTTTGTCTTGGATAAGAACAATCTTATCTACTGTAATGTAAAGCTGTGGCTGTTGATAATAATAATGATATTATTATTATTATTATTATTATTATTATTCTGCTTGTTATTATTATTATTATTATTATTGTTATTGATATAATGATGATGATGATGATTATTATTATTATTATTATTATTAATATTATTATTATTATTATTATTATTATTATTATTATTACTCTGATTATTATTATTATTATTATTATTATTATTATTATTTTTATTATAATTATTGTTATTATTATTATTATTATTAATATGGTGATGTTGATTATTATTATTATTATTATTATTATTATTATTATTATTATTATTATTATTATTATTATTATTATTATTATTATTATTATTATTATTATTATGAAGCTTTATCTGTGGTGGATAACGGGGTAGGGTGGGCTGTGGCACCCTAGCAGTACCAGTCGAACTCGGTTGAGTCCCTCGTCAGGCTGGGAGGAGTGAGGGGAAGAAAAGTCCCCCTTTTTTCATTTTTTTGATGTCGATTACCTTCCGAAATTGGGGGAAGTACCTTGGTATAAGATGATGATGATTATTATTATTACCTAGGAATGAAAGAGTTTCAGATATCTGATTGTTCTGAATAACTTTGTCTAAATCAGTTCAAACATTTTCAGAAATATTAAAATGTCCTTTAATCTCTTGTTCTTCGAACAGCACAAACTTTCCTTTTGGATTCACAAGCAACTACACTTTTTCACAAATCCCCCCCCCCCCAAAAAAAAGAATTCACTCCGCAAACAGTGTTTCAGACATCATATATATATATATATATATATATATATGTATATATATATATATATATATATATTCAAATAAGCCATATATTTTACTCCCTTATTATCTGGATTCTATCTTATACTTCGGGATCAGAGACCCAAGGGGATTCAACTCAAAGATAATGGCTTCTGGTCGGCCGGGGAATCGAACCCTGGTCCAGGAAAATGGAACGGCAGTGACATTTCCCAATTGGGTCTCTGATCCCGAGGTGTAAGAGGGAATCCAGATATTAAGGGAGTAAAATATATGGCTTATTTGATTATGTATATATATACATATATATATATATATATATATATACATATATATATATATATATATATACATATATATATATATATATATATACATATATACATATATATATATATATACATATATATATGTATATATATATGTATATATATATATATATATATATATAGTTTGTGTGTGTCTGTGTGTATATTCATCTTGATGAGTAAGATGTATAGGCAGGTTGTGTTAAGTTAAGATTTCACCTTTAAACTTCGTTGCAACTTTGACGTTGAATGACCTCCAAAGCCCGAACGCTGGGGCTATTTGCATAAATTCCCCAAGAATTGGGGCAGGATACGATTCAGCTGCTGAAATGCTGAATCGTGTAGGAAATCCCTGTGCAGGAAACCTTCCATAATTATATATATATACTGTTCGATTACAGTTATAAATAAGACATATATATATATATATATATATATGTGTGTGTGTGTGTGTGTGTGTGTTAATTGTAAGTCTCAGACATGTCCTTCCACTTTCGTCTGTTTGTGGTCTTTCTATACCAGTCTATACCCGCTAATTTTCTTAACTCATCAATCCATCGTATTCTCTTCCTTCCCCTGCTTCGTTTGCAATCCTAGACCCCTCCAGAATAATAGGATATATATATATATATATATATATGTATATATATATATTTATATATATATATATATATATATATATGTATATATATATATTTATATATATATTTATATATATATATATATATATATATGCTGAAGAAGGGTACCCTGGTCCTAGCTTAGGAACGGTCTGCTTTGTGTCTGGAGTTGGAACTTGTCTTGGTCAAGGTTTGGCTCTGACCATATCTCTTTGAATATTCCCTTTTTCCTTTGCTCTTGGCATATACAAACACAAGAGTTTGGAAATAACAAACCTGAACTAAGGTTTCCTAGCAATGCATCTAATATGAATCTAAAAAAAAAAAAAAAGTATTAGGCTCATTGTAAGCAATATTGATTGATCTTTGTTGTGTCCCTTACAAAAACATAAATTGGTTGAGGAGTAACAGTTTTTCCAGGCAGTTTATCTTGTAGTCACCTGACAGTTTGTCTCTTAATAGAGTCTTTAAGAAGTGAAGAAAGCCTTTAAAGGACTAAATATTTAAGAATGATTTCTGGAAAACCCTTCTATAAGAAATGAAAATACTAGGACTTAGAAAGAATTAAAAGGATAATAGAATCTAGAGAAGATTTAGAAATTACTGCTTAACTGAGACACCTTGTTCTACACTGCCTCCTTCCTTCTATTCTCCTTTCCTGTTGTCCGACCTGTTCTTAGTTTTACAAAAAAAAAAAAAAAAAAAAAAAAAAAAAAAAAAAAAAAAAAAAAAAAAAAATCATCATCATCATCATCTTGAGAGAGGGATTGTAAATATTCTTGTTTGGGCAACTTATATTATGCAAATTAGATGAACGTTCCTGATTGCTACTGACATTCAAAGCATTGCTACCTTGCCAGGATTCTTTGACATGGTGTGTCTTACCATGCTTGCGGTGTTTTTAGCTTTACTTCAGAAAGTGGTCTTCTGGAAGCCTACTTTTAAAACGACATCTTTGCTTTTATGGTTTAAATTGTATATTCTTTTATTCTTTATTTATAATAAATGATATCGGCCTCAATGACCTTAGATGTCGGGATGCCAGAAAGCCTCAAATCAATCAATCAATCAAAGCATTGCCAGAGATGATAAAAGTCTTGGCTGGCCTCCTCTTGACTCTGGGATTTTGGTTTGAACCCCCTCATTTGGGCAACCTCCCTCCCCCACCCCCTCTTTACACACAAAAATGGCGAAGAACGCTAAGAATATTATGATGATTGTTTATAATATTTTGTTGAACTTGTGTTAAAAGAAATAAAAGATGTATATTTATTCATGATAAATTTTATTTGAAGGATACAGAAAACTTATTAGTTCAAAATATATTAATTTTCTAAGATAATATATGTTAAAATATGATTTGCCTAACATATATCAAAAGAAAAATAATTTGTTCTAAATGTTTTGTTTATTCTTTTATTTTTATGTCATAATTCCTGGCTAGTACAGAGGTAGCGCGGATGCCTTTTATTCACATGGCAGCAGATCGATTCTAGCTTGAGTCCATGTGCTTAGGCTATTTAATAGGGAGGTTACTGCTGTTATTGGGCACCAAAATGGTCCGGGGGATGGTTGCATGCCCGGCTGACGTTCTGGTGAGCGTCTCTGCAAAGGATACTGAAATTGAAATCTGACGCCTTTAATATTTGAAATATAACAAAAGGATTTATTGAAAGTCGAAGTGTATATTTCTTTTCTTAATTTTTTTTCAAACAATATGCAAAGGTATAATGAAAGTTCCATAGCTGAAATTACCTGTCTCTAAAGAAAGCGTTACATGTCTATCTAAAGAAAACGTTACATATCTATCTAAAGAAAGCATTACATGTCTATCAAAAGATAGCGTTCCATGTCTATTTAAAGAAAGCATTACATGTCTATCTAAAGAAAGCGTTACATGTCTATCAAAAGATAGCGTTCCATGTCTATTTAAAGAAAGCATTACATGTCTATCTAAAGAGAGCGTTACTTGTCTTCTAAAGAAAGCATTACATGTCTATCTAAAGAAAGCATTACATGTCTATCTAAACAAAACGTTACTTATCTATCTAAAGAAAGTGTTACACATCGAACTAAAGATAGCGTTCCATGTCCATTTAAAGAAAGCATTACATGCCTATCCAAAGAAAGCGTTACATGTCTATGTAAAGAAAGTGTTACATGTCTATCCAAAGAAAGCGTTACATATTTATCTAAAGAAAGCATTACATGTCTATCTGGAGAAAGTGTTACTCGTCGAATTAAAGAAAGCATTACATGTTTATTCAAAGAAAGCGTTACATATCTATCTAAAGAAAGTGTTACATGTCTTTCTAACGAAAGAGGTAATGTCTATGTAAAGAAAGTATTACATGTCTAAAGAAAGTGTTACATGATTTTCTAAAGAAATTGTTATATGTCTATCTAAAGGAAGAGTTACATGTCTATCTACAGAAAGCTTTTCATGTCTTTCTATAGAAAGCGTTACATGTCTTTCTAAAGAAGGCGTTACGTGTGTATCTAAAGAAAGTGTTACATTACATGTCTTTCTGTAGAAAGCGTTACATGTCTTTCTAAAGAAGGCGTTACGTGTGTATCTATAGAAAGTGTTACATTACATGTCTTTCTGTAGAAAGCGTTACATGTTTATTTAAAGAGAGCGTTACATGTTTATTTAAAGAAAGCGTTATATGTCCATCTATAGAAAGCTTTACATGTTTATCTAAAGAACGTGTTACATTTCTATGCAAAAAAAGTGTTACATGTCTATCTAAAGAAAGCGTTACATGTCTTTCTAAAGAAAGCGTTATATATCTAGCATTAGTAATACACACTCGCTCAAATAACTGTATGTCCAGCAACACATTCATGAAAGTGCATAAGAGATGGAAAAGAATTTATTCTATAATCATTGAGTAGTAATTCAAGATTAATTAAAAGAAAGGAAAAAAAGAAAGAAAGTTGGGTGGAGCTTAATCACAAGCGAAGCGTACTTATTGGTTTTGAAAATACTTCAGTTTGTAATGAAGAACTTATTAGCTTCTCTTCATTATGACCATTAACTTACAGTAATTGCTTTATTTTTATTAATGATTTTCTTAACCAGTTACTTGCTCAAAGAATTTATCATTTTTTTTGCCTATCTGGTAATTAACCTCACTAATTATCCAAGCTGATAACTGCAATTGCCTCAAGCTCTATTCGATTCTCCGGTCAACGAAACTCGTAAACCTAACTGGGGAGGGCGCATGCGCAAAGGAAATTCTTTGTTCCCGAAAATAACGGCCGTGAGGCACGTGGACGTTTACAGGCATTACACTTATGTTTAGAGTCATAACCCTGGGAAATACCTTCTCGAAGAACACAAGGGGGCGAAGAGCCAACAATACCGACAGGATTGCCAACCTGTGTCCTGACTCTTCTTCTTCTTGTAGGGGTACCAACTGCTGCAAGATGTACTGTACTGTGCTCGTGATTTGAGTTCTCTGGTAACTGATTTGGTTGAGGGTAGTAGATGTAATGAATTACATTATAATACACAGTTTTCCTTGTATGTGTGATAAATAAGATAACCACAATTTATGTGTGATAAATAAGATAACCACAATTTATGTGTGATAAATAAGATAACCACAATTTTTGTGTGATAAATAAGATAACCACAATTTATGTATGATAAATAAGATAACCACAATTTATGTGTGATAAATAAGATAACCACAATTTATGTGTGATAAATAAAATAACCACAATTTATGTGGATAAATAAGATAACCACAATTTATGTGTGATAAATAAGATAACCACAATTTATGTGTGATAAATAAGATAACCACAATTTATTTGTGATAAATAGAATAACCCAAAATTTATGAAAAATGAAATTTATTGAGCTTTCGAAGGGACCATCTCCCTCCCTCTTTTCAGAAGAGGAAGGGAGCTGGCCCCTTCGAAAGCTAAGAATAATTTCCTTTTTCATAAATTGTTGGTTATTTTATTGTAGTGAATGAAAAATTTCATTCAATGAATGATATTGGTAACTCTCTTTGCTTTTTATTTAAAAGGTTAAATTACATTATTTACAATTACAATATTTACTGGATGGTCACAGTTCATACATAAGCATTTTTTGTACTTAAAGATAAAACCCTTTAAATTATCAATATACATATCTGGATTTTGTTTACAGCTGCTCAAAAACATTAATTAATATACTTTTTTGAAAACATTTTATCTATTCTTTATCTATAAATATTTTTAGTACCCACCTATCATAATTAAATCTATTCATAAGAAAAGCATCTGTTTCCTCTTTCGTAAAACGTTTCCTTTTACAAACCCCAATGGCGTATTATACAATTAATACAGTGGTAACGTGTTCGCCTAGCATTTGCGTGGCAGCAGATCAACCCCATTCCGGGACCGTGAGTTGAAGCTGTTTACTGGGGAGGCCACTGCTTTGGTTGGGCGTTACAGTGGTTGGGGAGGGGGGTTGAATTGGGGCTTAGCCGGCTGACGTTCTGATGAGCATCTATTCTGATGAAAATGGAACTGGAACCAGACACCTTTAACTTTTAATTAGTGACTTCTTTACTTACATTAGTGGTTTTTTATGCTGGATTATTATTATTGTTATTATTATTATTATTATTATTATTATTATTATTATTATTATTATTATTATTATTATTATTATTATTATGCTCTCTTCTGATTCGACAACTCGGGAAAACACAGTTACTTTACTGAAAATGGACAAGGAACTTTTAAAAACCTTTGTATTGCGAAACTCGGACCAACATCAATTGAAATGAATTAGATTAATCATTATTAAAATGAAACCCCAAGAAATTTACTTCTCTGGTACTTTTCCGTAAACTGCTACTTTTCCTGTTGGGTACTTTTACTTTTGGCATTCTGGTTGCAGATTTTACTACTACTACTACTACTATTACTATTACTATTACTACTACTACTACTACTACTACTACTACTGAACATTATTTGACTCCACTGGACTGTAATTCAGAGTAACATTCTGGGTTTTTCCACTGGTCAATTTACCTGTTTGCATAATTCTATATACAGTACACCATGCAAATGTGACCTGACATATTGAGAGGTCACTCGTGAGCAACAGAGATCCCAATTAGGTCACTGCACTATCGCAAGGTGGTTTTTAGTCTTTATAACTTCCATTTATGGACTGATATATTCATGGATGAAACCCCTGTGTAGGACAATAGAGCCTCTTTCTTTCAAATGTATCTCTTACCCCATCTATCCACCCTGTCTTAGTCCTTTTATCATCCTGCTATCCAAGCACTTCTGAATATACATTTCCAGTAACCTTTTGTTATCCATTCTTTCCACATGACTGAACCACTTGATATTCTCTTATCTATATTCCATTCTTGCCACATGGCTGAACCACTTGATATACTTTTATCTATTCTCCATTCTTCCCACATGACTGAACTACTTGATATACTTTTATCTCTTATGTATTCTCCATTATTCCCATATGACTGAAGTGCTTGATATACTCTTATCTATTCTCCATTCTTGCCACATGGCTGAACCACTTGATATACTCTCATCTGTTCTCCATTCTTCCCACATGACTGAACCACTTGATATTCTCTTATCTATACTCCATTCTTCCCACATGACTGAACCACTTGATATACTCTTATCTCTTATCTATTCTCCATTCTTCCCACATGACTGAAGTGCTTGATATACTCTTATCTATTCTCCATTCTTGCCACATGACTGAACCACTTGATATACTCCCATCTATTCCCCATTCTTCCCACATGACTGAACCACTTGATATTCTCTTATCTATACTCCATTCTTCCCACATGACTGAACCACTTGATATACTCTTATCTCTTATCTATTCTCCATTCTTCCCACATGACTGAAGTGCTTGATATACTCTTATCTATTCTCCATTCTTGACACATGACTGAACCACTTGATATACTCCCATCTATTCCCCATTCTTCCCACATGACTGAACCACTTGATATACTCTTACCTATTCTCTATTCTTCCAACATGACTAACCACTTGATATACTCTTATCTATTCTCCATTCTTTCCGCATGACTGAACCACTCGATACACTCTTATCTATTCTTTTACCTCCGCTAATCTATTTACCACGTTTACTATCGCCATATTTCGCACCCTAACAATTGGGGTATCATTTGTCCCAGCGCATAACCACTGATTTAAGTTTTATTATATGATTCAATCACCCAATGCAATTCTTACACCACATACTACATACTATGTAAACAGTCTATGTTGACATCTTCAGCCTTCTTTATTATATATTTATTCTACATTTACACTTTATTTCTGTAGACAAGAGTATGCTCAATAATTAGTTTAAAAATTTCCATTATGGTATCAACAGAGGATTCAGTTATCTTTAAAATCTCCAGCTATTCTGTGATTCCCCTTTCCTCTCATCCTACCATCATTAGTAGTATATATAACCCTATGATTATGTGTAAACTAGAGGGGCACTCAGTAAAGCGCAGACCTTCCCCGCGGCTGCTTATTTCTCGACCTTTTGCTCGACCTTGACGTTGACCTTTGACCTTAATATGTATTCATTGGCGTGGATTCTCATACATTCAAATATGAACCAAGTTTGAAGTCTCTGTGACAATGATGTCGAAACTTATGGCTGATTACATGAATTGGACATTTTGCTTGATCGTGACCTTGACCTTTGACCTTGACTTTCCAAAATTTAACAACTTCCAGATTTTTACATAACAATTAATCCCTGCAAGTTTTACTATTCTAAGATTAAAATTAATGCCAGGAAGTTGTTTACAAACACACACACACACACACAAACAGGAAGTAAAACATAACCTCCTTCCAGCTTTGTTGGCGGAAGTAATTACCATCTCTTATCCTCTCTTCATCCATGTTGTAGTTTATTTATCAATTTTTCCTCACTGGGCTATTTTTCCTTGTTGGAGCCCTAGGGCTTATAGCATCCTTCTTTTCCGACTAAGTTTGTAGCTTAGCTAGTAATATATATATATATATATATATATATATATATATATATATATATATATATATATATATATATACATATATATATGTATATATATATATATATATATATATTTATATATATATATATATAATGTGTATGTATGTTTCTCTTACATATGCAGACATACATACATGCACACATAGGCTATATATATATATATATATATATGCACATACATTTATACCTATATATACTTATATATACATCTTTATATTATATATACATACCTGCATATATATATGTATATATTATATATATATATATATATATATATATACATACATACATACATACATACATACCTATGTAAACTTATATATACATGTTTATATTATATATACATACATACTTATATATATATATATATATATATATATATATATATATATATATATATATATATATATATATCACATCTAGATTTGTACGCATAAAAGGCAGGGGATAATTAGTCAAAGTCCGACCGTAATCTAGTAGAATAGTTGTCCCTTTTTCCCTCTTGTTAGATAGAATCTATTAGAGGTTCGCATCACTCTTGGCAGACATCACTATACAAAAACACCATAAGATCTTATCACTCAATGAGCAAGTCTCGGATTTCAACCATTTTCTAAAGAAAAGCGAAAAGCAAGTGCCATAGAGAGTTTCAAGTTTTTTGTATTTCACAATCTCTTTATTTTTTTATTTTTCTTTTATGTAGAGTACATTCAACCGGATAATTTGTAACATCATAATTCTTATGATAAATAGATATATATTCTGGTATTTTGAAATATTCATTTTTTTATTTTCCTATTGCCTCTCATCCCCTTCTTTAACTTGAATTAAATAATCAATCTATGCAGTGAGAGTTCCAAGCTTTTTATAATTCACAATCTCTTTATTTTTTCATTTACTCATTTTGAGTACATTCAACTGGAGATAAGCTTGAATTAAATAATCAATCTATGCAGTGAGAGTTTCAAGCTTTTTATATTTCACAATCTATTATTTTTTTTATTTACCCCTTTTGAGTACATTCAACAGGAGATAATGTTGGATTAAATAATCAATTTATGCAGTGAGAGTTCCAAGCTTTTTATATTTCACAATCTCTTCATTTTTTCATTTACCACTTTTGAGTATATTTAACTGGAGATAAGCTTGAATTGAATAATCAATCTATGCATTGAGAGTTCCAGGCTTTTTATATTTCACAATCTCTTATTTTCTTTTATTTACCACTGTTGAGTACATTCAACAGGAGATTGAATTAAATAATCAATTTATGCAGTGAGAGTTTCAAGCTTTTTATATTTCACAATCTCTCTATTTATTCATTTACTCATTTTGAGTACATAATCAATTTATGCAGTGTTTTGATTATAATTCATATTAGTACATCACTTCAGCTTGATTCTAAACATCATCGTCCATACGATAATTAAATATGTATTATGGTTTTAATGTTCTAATTTTAATGCATACTAGAATATCTCTTCAACTTCATTATCAACATCATAATCCATGCGATAATTTAATATATATTCTGGTTGCAATCTTCTGATTTTAAGTCATACTAGTTTATCACTTCAAATGCTTTATAAACATCATAATTCTTATGATAAATAGATATATATTCTGGGTATTTTGAAATATTTATTTTTCTATTTTCCTATTGCCTCTCATCCCCTCCTTCAACTGTAGGTAAACATCGCCATTTTCCGACAGTCAACTAATATCTTACAAGTTAATGGAAATTTAAGTTTTTTCCCTCTCATTCAGTAGTGGGTTTTTACCTCCTTACCTACTTCCCTATCTGCCCACCCACGCCCTACCCGCCTTCCCACCCACGCCCTACCCATGTCCCACCCATCTGATGGTTTGGGAATGTGTAGGTGGGTGATGTCTTCGCATGTTTGGCCCTGTCCCAGTTGGCATCGGAGTGTAAAGAAGAAAATGAAGAAAACGTTGACACGAAGAACTGGGAAATAACATTTAAATGGATATAAGATACAGAAAATGATGGCGGAAGAAACGAGAGAAGAAAACATGCTTGTTTTGTAAAGAAATACTTTTTGATAATTAAGAGTAATGGGAAGATTAGAGGAAGTTATGGAAATGAAAGAGGGTAGAAGAGAAACTGGATGTAAGGGAAAATGTAAAAACGAAATACTTTCAGTGAATTAAAGGAAGAGAAAGAGGGTAGAAGAGAAAGTGTATGTCAGGAAGAATGGAAAAAGGTAAAAGAGAAGATGGAGTTAGAAAGAATAAAAAAAAAAAAAAATACTTTCAGTAAAGTAAAGGAAAAAAGTGAGTAAAAGAGAAGGTGAAGAAAGCATATAAGAAAGGTTTGCTGAAGGTAATAACCTACTCCCTAGTTTGCAATTTGGTTTTCGTAAAGGCCTTGGAGCATGTGATGCCCTTCTTACAATCTCCAATGCTGTACAGAAATCCCTTGATTGTGATCAGGAAGTTCGTATGATTGGCCTTGATTCTAGTGCTGCCTTTGACCGTATTAATCATCAGGCCCTTGTTTTCAAACTGAAACAGTTGGGAGTGGGTGGGTCGTTTCTTAGCATTATTATTGATTTTTTAAGTAATAGATCTCAAAGAGTTGTTGATGGGCACCATAGTGAGTATAGGAATGTGATATCCGGTGTTCCACAGGGTTGTGTTCTTGGCCCATTACTTTTCATACTATATACACATGACATGTGGTTTGGCCTAGAAAACAAGCTTGTAGCGTATGCAGATGATGCTACTCTCTTTGCATCAATTCCATCTGCTGAATGTAGATCTGGGGTTGGTGAATCCCTTGATAGAGATTTAGCTAAAATTAGTGCATGGTGCAAATTATGGGGTATGAAGTTGAATCCTAACAAAACTCAAAGTATGATTGTAAGTAGGTCAAGGACGGTGGTTCCTCAACATCCGAATCTCAGTATTGATAATGTTTCTTTAAATTTCTATGACTCTTAAAATTTTAGGTGTGATTCTCGACAGCAAATTTACTTTTGAGAAACACATTAGGTCTGTGTCTTCTTCAATTGCACAAAAAATTGGCTTATTGAGAAAATCTTTTAAGATTTTCAGTGATCAATCTATTCTGAAGAAGTGTTTTAATTCTTTCATTCTAACTTGTTTTGAGTATTGTTCTCCTGTCTGGTGTTCAGCTGCTGATTCTCATCTTAATTTGTTGGACAGAAACTTACGGTCTATTAGATTTCTTATTCCTGATCTAGATATTAATCTTTGGCACCGTCGTTTAATTAGTTCATTATGCATGTTGCATAAGATTTTTCATAACTCTGACCATCCTTTACATTCAGATCTCCCTGGACAATTCTATCCTGTTCGTAATACTAGGCAGGCAGTTAATTCTAATAGCCAGGCCTTCTCCATCATGAGGCTCAATACTACACAGTATTCTAGAAGTTTTATTCCAGCTGTTACCAAGTTGTGGAATGATCTTCCTAATCGGGTAGTTGAATCGGTAGAACTTCAAAAGTTCAAAGTTGGAGCAAATGTTTTTATGTTGACCAGGCTGACATGAGTCTTTTTATTGTTTATATATGACATATCTGTTTTTGACATTGTTAATAGTTTATATAAGACATATCTGTTTTGACGCTGTTACTGTTTTTAGAATGATATATTGTTAATTCATTCTCATCATTTATTTATTTCCTTATTTCCTTTGCTTTTAATAAAAAGGTGACCATTCAGACAAATTCTCTCAAATTTAAACCGTTTGACAGAAATTTCACAGAATCAATATTTATCGGTAATAACATCATAGAGTAGTATACCATAAAGGTAGTAGGTTGGCCAGGGCACCAGCCACCCATTGAGATACTACCGCGAGAGAGTTATTGGGTCCTTTGACTGGCCAGACAGTACTACATTGGATCCCTCTTTCTGGTGAGGCTATGGCTCACATACACAGACACATACACAGAAAAGTCTGGGCTATTCTTAACACATTCTCTTCCTTCCTCATACACTTGACAATACTGAAATTATCAAACAATTCTTCTTCTCTCAAGGGGTTAATTACTGCATTGTAATTTTTCAGTGGCTACTTTTCTCTTGGTAAGGGTAGAAGAGACTCTATAGCTATGGTAAGCAGCTCTTCTAGGAGAAGGACACTCCACAATCAAACCATTGTTCTCTGGTCTTGGGTGGTGGCATAGCCTCTGTACCATGGACTTCCACTGTCTTGGGTTAGAGATCTCTTGCTTGAGGGTACACTCGGGCACACTATGCTATCTTGTTTCTCTTCATCTTGTTATTTTGAAATTTTTATCCTCATGTTATTTCCTAGTTTTTATAGTTTATATATGAAAGATTTATGATAATGTTTTTGTTCTTAAACTTCTCTTGTAGTTTTTCTTTATAACTTTTCCTCACTGGGCTATTTTCCCTGTCGTAGCCCTTAGACTTACAGCATCCTGCTATTCCAACTAGTGTTGTAGCTTAGCAAGTAACAACAACAACAACAACAACAACAACAACTATAATAATAATAATAATAATAATAATAATAATAATAATAATAATACGGACGAATCTTACAGCATCCTGCTATTCTAACTAGTGTTGTAGCTTAGCAAGTAACAACAACAACAACAACAACAACAACAACAACAACAACAACAACAACAACAACAACAACAATAATAATAATAATAATAATAATAATAATAATAATAATAATACGGGCGAATCGTTGGAGTCCATTTGCTTCTTAATGGAAGGTAATAGAGAGCTATTCATTTGCATATGAATGCATGAATGCACTAGGACAATGGTAATACTGCTCCTGTCTCTGTACATAAATGGAGGTGCTATATACCTATAAACACGTAGATGAACTAATAAACGTACATGTAAACATAAGTGGATTTTGCTTATATTAAGGCTTTCGTGTATTTTGCAGTTTATTGTTATTATTACTTCCTATGCCACAATCCTAGTTTGAAAAGCAGGATGCTATAAGCCCAAGTGTTCCAACACGGAAAATAGCCCAGTGAGGAAAGGAAATAAGGAAATGAGCTACATGAGAAGTTTAAGAACAATAATATTTAACATAAATCTTTCATATATGAACTATAAAAACTTGAAAATAACTAGAGGATAGAAAATTCACAATAACGAGAGGAAGAGAAACAAGATATAAGTGTGCCCAAGTGTACCCTCAAGCTAGAGAACACTAATCCAAGAAAGTGGAAGACCATAGTACAGACTCTATGGCACTGCCCAAGACTAGAAAACAATGTATTGATCTCAGAGTGTCCTTCTCCCAGAAGGGCTGCTCATCGAGTGGTTCAGTCATGTGGGAAGAATGTATAACAAAAGGTTACTGGAAATGTATATTCAGAAGTGCCCTCAGAGTAAGAGTAGGAGTAAAAGTCGAATTCAATTTGGTCTTCCTTATTTAAATAATTAAAAACATTAGGATTCAATGCTGCCATTAGACCCTTGATTAACTAAGAGTATAGCTGTTAATGACGTCCTTTGCTGTGATGTGTTTTAGATTTCACTTTTATGGGCTTATTGGCCCTCGGTACAGAATGGAATATTCCATTTA
>NC_090736.1:8674114-8676614 GCF_036898095.1 Palaemon carinicauda | reverse complement strand
CAAGTTAGCCTATTTTGATTGGCCATTCAATTTTGCCTATTTTGATTGGCCATTCAAGTTAGCCTATTTTGATTGGCCATTCAATTTTGCCTATTTTGATTGGCCATTCAAGTTAGCCTATTTTGATTGGCCATTCAATTTTGAATATTTTGATTGGCCATTCAAGTTAGCCTATTTTGATTGGCCATTCAAGTTGGCCTATTTTGATTGGCCATTCATTTTTGCCTATTTTGATTGACAATTCATCCTTATCTATTTTGAGTGGCCATTCAAGTTTACCTATTTTGATTGACCAATCAAGTTTACCAATTTTGATTGGCCATTCAAGTTTACCTATATTGATTGGCTATTCAAGTTTACCTAATCTGATTGGTCATTTAAGTATACCTATTTGATTGACCAATCAAGTTTATCTATTTTGATTGCTATTCAAGTTTATCTATTTTGATTGGCCATTCAAGTTTACCTATCTTGATGGCTATTCAAGTTTACCTATATTGATTGGCTATTCAAGTTTACCTATTTTGATTGGCCATTCATCTATTTGAGGTGGCGTTACGCCCATATTGCTTGGCTCCTTATTGGCACAGTCTATTTGTGGACGGATCCACTTCCCAACACGTGTGCGGGACCATTCCGTAGCCTTCGTAATTCTAATAATAGTATCTCTTTTCAAAGCGACGTGGAGAGAGGAGAGAGAGAGAGAGAGAGAGAGAGAGAGAGAGAGAGAGAGAGAGAGAGAGAGAGAGAGATATCCAATACATTTGATGTCTTCATAGATAGAGAGATTATTAAAACTATATTTGGATTTTTTTCTGAGAGAGAGAGAGAGAGAGAGAGGAGAGAGAGAGAGAGAGGAGAGAGAGAGAGAGAGAGAGAGAGAGAGAGAGAGAGAGAGAACGTTTAAATTGAATAGGACAATTTTCGAACTTGAGCTTTTTATTATTATTATTATTATTATTATTATTATTATTATTATTATTATTATTATTATTATTACTTGCTAAACTACAACCCTAGTTGGAAAAGCAGGATGCTATTAGCCTAGGGGCCCCCGACAGGGAAAATAGCCCAGTGAGGAAAGGAAACTAAGGAAAAACAATAAGAATAGATAAAAAATATGTATGATTTTCAGTAAGTGCGTGGTTATGTTACCGAGAGAGAGAGAGAGAGAGAGAGAGAGAGAGAGAGAGAGAGAGAGAGAGAGAGAGAGAGAGAGAGAGGCGGAAGTAGCTAAATTAAACTTTGATTTCATAGCTTGAATCATCCTGCCTAATCTATTCATAAACAATGGTGTAAGACTTTCTATTTAAGGACGTAACATTCTCTCTCTCTCTCCCCCCCCCTCTCTCTCTCCTCTCTCTCTCTCTCTCTCTCTCTCTCTCTCTCTCTCTCTCTCTCTCAAGCTAACATAACCACGGACTTACTGACATTCATACATATTTTTTATTTATTCTTAAGCTTAATTTTGAAAATTTAAAATTGTGCTTTTCAATTTAGATTATCCTCAAGCAAAGGTCTCTCTCTCTCTCTCTCTCTCTCTCTCTCTCTCTCTCTCTCTCTCTCTCTCTCTCCTTCGAGGAGAATGAAGTCATTTGAATTCATTTATTTAATTAGTTGATATTTCTTTTTAGCAATGTTAATATATAAGGATTCACGCGTTCATATTATTATTATTAATTACTAAGCTACAACCCTAGTTGGAAAAGCAGGATGCTATAAGCCCAGTGGCCCCAACAGGGAAAATAGCCCAGTGAGGAAAGGAAAAAAAGGAAAAATAAAATATTTTAAGAATAGTAACAACATTAGATTAAAAAAAATATTTCCTATATAAACTATAAAAACTATAGAATAGTGTGCCCGAGTGTATGCAGGCTCGTCTTCAACAAGGTTTTGGTGTGAGTCTGCCACCATTATAACTTGCTTCCTCCTTATAATTCAATGTTTGATGGTATTTATTGTTTTTTTTTTTTTTTTTTTTTTTTTTTTTTTTTTTTTTTTTTGTCAGTAGTAGGGTTGCCGTGTTTATTGACAGCCCAGAAACATTTTTTGTTAATTTATAGTTTATATAGGAAATACTTATTTTCATGTTGTTACTTCTTTTTAAATATTTTATTTTCCCTTGTTTCCTTTCCTCACTGGGCTATTTTCCTTGTTGGGACCCCTGGGCTTATAGCATCCTGCTTTTCCAACTAGGGTTGTAGCTTGGCAATTGATAATAATAATAATAATTATATTGAATTCCTTTCCTCACTGGGCTATTTTCCCTGTTGGGGTCCCTGGGCTTATAGCATCCTGCTTTTCCAACTAGGGTTGTAGCTTAGCAAGTAATAATAATAATAATAATAATAATAATAATAATAATAATAATAATAATAATAGTAATTATTATATTGAATTTAAGGTATCTGGGTTCAGTTCCAGTATCATCAGAATAGATACTCACCAGAACGTCAGCCGGGCAAATCTAACCCCCACTGCGGTGCCCAAACACATCAGT
>NC_090736.1:8664114-8671614 GCF_036898095.1 Palaemon carinicauda | reverse complement strand
GGAAGTTTTATGAAATTCCTTAATCTGGTTGGAGGAAGTTTTATGAAATCCCTTAATCTGGTTGGAGGAAGTTTTATGAAATTCCTTAATCTGGTTGGAGGAAGTTTTATGAAATTCCTTAATCTGGTTGGAGGAAGTTTTATGAAATCCCTTAATCTGGTTGGAGGAAGTTTTATGAAATTCCTTAATCTGGTTGGAGGAAATTTTATGAAATTCCTTAATCTGGTTGGAGGAAGTTTTATGAAATTTCTTAATCTGGTTGGAGGAAGTTTTATGAAATTCTTTAATCTGGTTGGAGGAAGTTTTATGAAATTCCTTAATCTGGTTGGAGGAAGTTTTATGAAATTCCTTAATCTGGTTGGAGGAAGTTTTATGAAATTCCTTAATCTGGTTGGAGGAAATTTTATGAAATTCCTTAATCTGGTTGGAGGAAGTTTATGAAATTCCAAAATCTGGTCGGAGGAAGTTTTATGGAATTCCTTAATCTGGTTGGAGGAAGTTTTATGAAATTCCTTAATCTGGTTGATGATTGAAGTTAAAATAGCCCCTATAGGAGTCCGTGAATTTAACTCTTGTGAAAGAGCCTATTATCAATCTTTTTTTTTTCTCTAAAGACTGCTCATGAATGGCAGGGGCAAGGGGACAGTGACATTACCCTATCGAGCAGGACAATGCCCCAGAGACTGGCCATATATACATATGATCAGCGCCCAAGCCCCCTCTCCATCCAAGCTAAGACCAAGGAGGACCAGGCAATGGCTGCTGATGACTCAGCAGATAGATCTATAGACTCCCCCAAACCCCCCATTCTTATATCACAAGGATGGTGAGTTTGCAACGACCAAAGAAACTAACGAGTTTCAGGGGGTCTCGAACCCTAGTCTGGCAATCACCAGTCAGTGACGTGACCACATTGGCCACCACAACTACCAGAATCATTTAAAAACAGAAGCAAACCAGACAAAACTGGATTCATTAGTAATGTAATATGTTTTAACTAATTAGTAGGTTTAGTAGGGGTTTTCAGTTCTTCATTAGTAGGGAGAGGAAAAATATTATTGTCAGTTAGCTACTAATTAGGATTCTCAGATTTCTCTGTCTTGCTCAATGCTAACGGAGAGAGAGAGAGAGAGAGAGAGAGAGAGAGAGAGAGAGAGAGAGAGAGAGAGAGAGAGAGAGAGAGAGAGAGAGAGAGAGAGAGTGTGTAAATTAGGAAAATAACCACGTATATTTCGGAAGTCAAAATAATCAACTTATAAAAGAAATCTCTTCTGTATGTGTAGTTTTATATCTTCTTTGGATAATTTCTTTTAGCAAGTAGTAATAATAATAATAATAATAATAATAATAATAATAATAATAATAATAATGATAATAATACCACAGTAATGTCGAGCAGGGGAAGATATCCTCCACTGTCTTCTGTTCTCTTGTTTGAGGGTACACTCGGGCACGCTATCCTATCTTATTCCTCTTCCTCATGTTTTGTTAAAATTTTCATACTCGATATAAGAAATATTTATTTCAATGTTGTTACTGTTCTTGAAATATTTTATTTTTCCTTGTTCCCTTTCCTCACTGGGCTATTTTCCCCGTTGGAGCCCTTGGGCTTATAGCATCCTTCTTTTCTCTTGTTTTATTAAAATTATTATATTCCATATAAGAAATATTTATTACAATGTTGTTACTGTTCTTAAGATATTTCATTTTTCCATGTTTCCTTTCCTCACTGGGCTATTTTCCCTGTTGGAGCCCTTGGGCTTATAGCATCCTGCTTTTCCAACTAGGGGTGTACCTTAGTAAGTAGGTAATAATAATAATAATAATAATAATAATAATAATAATAATAATAATAATAATAATAATAATAATAATAATGATAATAATAATAATAATTAGAAGTACATAATCCATTAAATCACCTCTAAATTAGTTCTTAGTTGATCTCAGACATACAAAACCAAGTTCCTACGTTCCATCCCCTCCACTATTAGATTGATGACACAAGATCAGCACTTTTTGGGGCTCTGGCGACCTTGGTGCAATTCCTTAGAATTTATAGGAAAACATTCATTTTTTAATCTGGAAAATTATTGTTTTCTGAGGTTGACTTAAGTGCTCAGTCACTCCTCCTTCCTTTATTATTATTATTATTATTATTATTATTATTATTATTATTATTATTATTATTTGCTAAGCTACAACAACATTTGGAAAAGCAGGATGCTATAAGCCCAGGGGCCTCAACGGGGAAAATAGTCCAGGGAGGAAAGGAAACAAGGAAAAGTAAGATTTTTAAGAAGCGTAACAACATTAAAATAAGTATTCTATATAAGCCATGGAAACTAATAAAACAAGAGGAAAATTATTATTATTATTATTATTATTATTATTATTATTATTATTATTATTATTATTATTATCATTATTATTATTATTATTAGCTAAGCTATAGCCCTAGTTGGAAAAGCAAGATGTTATAAGCCTAAGGTCTCCAACAGCGAAAAATAGACCTGTAAGGATAAGAAATAAGGAAAGAAACGATATAAGAAGTAATGAAAAATTAAAATAAAATATTTTAAATACAATAACAACATCAAAACATTTAAATATTTCTTCAAGTTTTTCGTAAACAAGCAGAAGCACCTTCATGTGTATAATTTTTCTCTTTGTCCCACACTCACAGAAAGCCAGAGAAATTCACCCTCCAACCCTACCATGTAGTTAACCCATAGATTTCCCCCTTCCAACCTAACCACACAGATACCCATAGACTCACCTGCAACCCACACACACAGATACACACACTTTCACCTCCCAACCCTACAGCACAGAATAGACTTTCAACTTCAACCCACACACAGATATCCACATACTTTCATCTTCCAACCCTACCACACAGATACCCACGTACTTTCATCTTCCAACCCTACCACACAGATACCCACATACTTTCATCTTCCAACCCTACCACACAGATATCCATAATAATCTTCCAACCATACCATACGGTTAGCCATAGATATACCTATTCCAACCGTACATAGATACTCACAGACTTTCACCTTCCAACCCTACCACACAGATACCAACAGATTTTCACATTCCAACCCACTCGCACACAGATACCCACACACGTTCACCTTTCAATCATACCTCAAAGAAACCCACAAACTTTGACCCTCCAACCCCCACACACAGGTACAGTACACATACCTGTACTTCCCTCCCCACCCCATTAACCCACTGGCTCATAAAACCGATCGTTAAAAGCTGTTTTTTCATTCTCCAATCTCCCAATACACAGACACCCACTCATGCCTATCTGGGCCTTTGTTATCTTTTCTACAAACACAACAACGTATCTACTTTCCAACTTCTCAATAAAGAAAGACTCTTGTATACTTACGCTTTAATTATCCTACCCACCTACACAGGCTTTTGCATACACGCCAATATTAGCATCATTAAAGTCACCCACACACATAATCACCCACGCATGCACAAACTTAAAGGATTTAGTGGTAGTTGTGGGTGTCAGAGCTAGCTAGGCATATGGCAACTCCAAAGGTTTATATCAAAGTGAATGCAGCAGATATTTTTGCTCAGATAATATGATCTGCTTGGACATCACAATGAACTCAGTTGCCCAAAGGATGTACGAAGCAACTGAATAGAGAAGGTGGCCAAGTGGTAATATCCTTGCCGGGTGATTGCCAGACTGGGGTTCGAGTCCCGCTCAAATTCTTTAGTTCCTTTCGTCGCTGCAACTTCACCATCCTTGAGACCTTAGGATGTAGGTGTAGGGTTGGGGGAACTTATAGGTCTTTATGCCGAGTCATCAGCAGCAATTGACTGGCCCTCCTTGGTCCAATCTTGGGCGTTGATCATAAGTAATAAGGTCAGTCTGTAACATCCTTGTGAGCTAAGGATGGGGGTGTAAGGTTGGGGGAGCCTCTAGGCCTATCTGCCGAGTCATCAGCAGCCATTGACTGGTCCGCCTTGATCCTAGCTTGGGCGTTGATCATAAGCAATAAGGTTAGTCTGTAGGACATTGTCCTGCTCGATAGGGCAATGTCACTGTCTCTTGCCTCTGCCATTCATGAACGGCGTTACCTTTAAATCTTAAATCGACTTAGATAACCTTGCCTGTTGCGATGCCATCTTTCTGTAAAACAATGAAATTAGTCAAGTTAATCTTAGCGGAAAAAGGATGAATATAACAGGATTAAATTTGCACTTTGAGCAAGATCAGACTTCATTATTCTCTCAATAGGATTAGGGCTAAAGGCTTCTCTCCTTTTTTATATAAGAGGAGCATGAGATGATAGAATAGGTTTAGCAAAGGCGATCACGCACACTTATCTATCTTAATTCTCTTCCTTTTGTTTTTTTAAATTTTTTTTGTTTATATATGAAAGATTAGTTTTATTGTTGTTACTGATCTTGAAATATTTTGCTTCGATTGTTAATTACTTCTGTTGTAGTTTCTTTATTTTTATTTATTTTCTTATTTAATTTCCTTACTGGGCTATTTTCCCTGTTGGAGCCTTTGGGCTTTATAGAATCCTGTTTTTCCAACTAGGATTGTAGGTTAGCTAATAATAATAATAATAATAATAATAATAATAATAATAATAATAATAATAATAATAATAATAATAATAATTACCGTTGCTACAAAACCACTAATAAGGGTTAAAGGTGTCTGGTTTCAGTACCAGTTTCATCAGAGTAGATACTCACCAGAACGTCAGTTGGGCGAGCTGAGGTTTGATTGGTCTCCCCGGCTCTGGCACTGTGTCCTGACTAAGTATCCGAAATTCTCCTGTCATCCAAAAGTCTATTCCTCTCATCGTGGGTAACTTATCTTTTTTATTAATTCAAGTTTTAAAGGCTACTCATGAATAGCAGAGGCAAGGGACAATAACATTGCCCTAGCAAGCAGGACAATGCCCTGGAGAGTGACCATATATCATATGATCAGCGCCCAAGCCACCTTCTCCGCCCAAGCTAGGACCAGGGAGGGCCATGCAATGGCTGCTGATGACTCATTGGGTAGACCTATAGACTCCCTCAAAAGCCTCCTCCTTAGTTCACAAGGTTGCTGAGGTTGCAGCGACCAAATGAACTGACGAGTTTGCGCGGGACTCGAACCGCAGTCTGTCAATCACCAAGCAAGGACTCTACCAATAAGGCCACAGCAACCTTAAAGCGGGGTTACATGGTTTAACTGGGTGGCTGATTATTATTATTATTATTATTATTATTATTATTATTATCAATTAAAAGTTATTATTATGATGATTATTATTATTATTATTATTATTATCAATAAAGTGTTATTATTATTATTATTATTATTATTATTATCAATAAAAAGTTATTATTATTATTATTATTATTATTATTATTATTATTATTATTATTATTATTATTATCAATAAAAAGTTATTATTATTATTATTATTATTATTATTATTATTATTATTAAAATATTATGTTTATTATTATTATTATTATTTATCATTATTATTATTATTATTATTATTATTATTTATTATTATCATTATTATTATTATTATTATTATTATTATTATTATTATTATTATTATTATTATTTGCTAAGCTACAACCCTACTTGGAAAAGCAAAATGATATGAAGATCATTGCTTAAATAGAAAATATACATTTAGAATAAGAAAACAAGAAAAGTATTTTTATTTTTCCTTAGATAGAAGATTTTCTCTGATTTGGAGGTCACTGAATAGCCTGAAACCCCCTGAAATATCCACCTTGGTCTTCGTTAATTGCTAACCTAATGGCTAACGCGGTATCTGAAACATCCTATCAGGGACGGGGGTCCGCTTATAGATGTCCGTGCAGGCGCATCTGCTTGCAAAAATAACTGCCAATTTATTTTATTTTATTTATTTTTATTTTAATGAAAATTGGAAAGTTAGCTTAGAAGAGAAGTCAGTTTATGAAGGCACAGGAATTTCTAACTTTTATGGGAGAGTTTTTTTTCTGCTTGCAAAAATAAGTGCCAAAATTCTTTTTATTTTTATTTTTTTTTATTTAAATTTAATTTATTTTAATGAAAATTGGAAAGTTAGCTTAGAAATTAAGTCAAATTATGATTGCAGTATAATTCTTATCTTTTGTGGGAGAGATTTTTTTTTCTTCTTCTTTCTTTCTTGTATTTTAATGAAGATTGGAAAGTTAGCTTAGAAGTTAAGTCAAATTGCATGGAACTCGAATTTTTATCTTTTCTGGGAGAGAGGTTATTATTTCCCTTTTTTTTTTTTTTTTTTTTTTGGTGGGGGGGGGGGGTGATTTTGATGAAAATCTGAAAGTTACCTTAGAAGGTAAGTCAAACACTGATGATAGACGAATTTTTATCTTTTATAGGAGGGAGATTCTTTAATTTTTTTTTTGGATTTTAATGAAAATTGGAAAGTTAGCTTACTTACTCGAATTTTTTTATCTATTGTGGAAGAGATATTTTTTTTATATTTTAATGAAAATTGGAAAGTTAGCTTACTTACTCGAATTTTTTTATTTATTGTGGAAGAGATATTTTTTTTATATTTTAATGAAAATTGGAAAGTTAGCTTACTTACTCGAATTTTTTTATCTATTGTGGAAGAGATATTTTTTTTATATTTTAATGAAAATTGGAAAGTTAGCTTACTTACTCGAATTTTTTTATCTATTGTGGAAGAGATATTTTTTTTATATTTTAATGAAAATTGGAAAGTTAGCTTACTTACTCGAATTTTTTTATTTATTGTGGAAGAGATATTTTTTTTATATTTTAATGAAAATTGGAAAGTTAGCTTACTTACTCGAATTTTTTTATCTATTGTGGAAGAGATATTTTTTTTATATTTTAATGAAAATTGGAAAGTTAGCTTACTTACTCGAATTTTTTTATCTATTGTGGAAGAGATATTTTTTTTATATTTTAATGAAAATTGGAAAGTTAGCTTACTTACTCGAATTTTTTTATCTATTGTGGAAGAGATATTTTTTTTTATATTTTAATGAAAATTGGAAAGTTAGCTTACTTACTCGAATTTTTTTATTTATTGTGGAAGAGATATTTTTTTTATATTTTAATGAAAATTGGAAAGTTAGCTTACTTACTCGAATTTTTTTATCTATTGTGGAAGAGATATTTTTTTTATATTTTAATGAAAATTGGAAAGTTAGCTTACTTACTCGAATTTTTTTATCTATTGTGGAAGAGATATTTTTTTTATATTTTAATGAAAATTGGAAAGTTAGCTTACTTACTCGAATTTTTTTATCTATTGTGGAAGAGATATTTTTTTTATATTTTAATGAAAATTGGAAAGTTAGCTTACTTACTCGAATTTTTTTATCTATTGTGGAAGAGATATTTTTTTTATATTTTAATGAAAATTGGAAAGTTACCTTAGAAGATAAGTCAAACTATGATTGCAGTCGAAATTTTATATCTTTTGTGGGAGAGAG
>NC_090736.1:8656614-8659114 GCF_036898095.1 Palaemon carinicauda | reverse complement strand
CAAAGAAGAATATAAAGTTACTAAATTAAAAATGTCCTCATCATCATCTGCTCCTACTGCTATTGACGCAAAGGGCCTCGGTTAGATTTCGCCAGTCGTCTCTATCTTGAGCTTTTAATTCAATACTTCTCCATTCAACATCATTTATTTCGGGCTTCATAGTCCTCAGCCATGCAGGCCTGGGTCTTCCAACTCTTCTGATGCCTTGTGGAGCCCAGCTGAAATTTTGGTGATCTAATCTCTCTTGGGGAGTGCGAAGAGCGTGACCATCTCCATCTGCCCCTCACCATAATTCTCACATATGGTACTCGAGTAATCTCTCTTATAATTTCAATTCTAATCCTGTTCTGTCATTTAAATTCCAATAATCTTCTGAGGGTTTTATTCTCAAATCTACAAAATCTGTTGGATATTGTTTCATTGTCATACCATGACTCATTTCCATACGGTAACGCCGATCTCACTAAACTTCTATATAGTCTGATCTTTACATGTAGTTAAAAAATTGTTTTTCATAGAAATTGAATAGCATTTGTCGTAAGTTTTTATCAGTCGTAAACCATTTATATCTTTAATATATCCAAAGAAAAGAAAAGTGCCCTATAATAATCATATTTTTTGTAACGAAACTTTGTAACTGTTCTAAAATCAGCAAATTTATCAATTATTTAACAGTAGGATAATGCTTATGCAGTTAAATAGTTTTTAAACGATTTTTAAGAATAATTAGTTCATCCTTCCCCACTTTAAGTAGAGGATAATTTTGATGATGTTAATGAACTTATTGATTATGTCACATCACAATTACGAAATAATGATATGAAAACAATACATTTAGGCCTACCCTTCCATGGTTTCGATTCCTATAGTCAAAAATACCTTTTCATTGAATAATTTATATATAAGGCTTCGAAGAGTTAAGTGGTCATTGTATCTATGAAACATAATCGTATGTATATATATATATATATATATATATATATATATATATATATATATATATATATATATGTACATATATATACATATATATATATGTATATATATATATCATTATATATATATATATGTACATATATATACATATATATATATATATATATATATATATATATGTATATATATATATATATATATATATATATATATATATATATATATATATATTTATATATTTTTTTTTCTATCTTACCTGTCTTCCTCTTGTCTTTTTGAAGTTTTTATAGTTTATAAATGAAAGATGTAATTTAAACTTGCTACTGTTCTTAAAATATTTTATTTTAGTTGTTCATTACTTCTCTTGTAGTTTGTTTATTTCATTGTTTTTCCTTTCCTCGCTGGGCTATTTATCCCTGTTGGAGCCCTTGGGCTTATAACATCTTGCTTTTTCAACTATTATTATTATTATTATTATTATTATTATTATTATTATTATTATTATTATTATTATTACTACTACTATCCAAGCTACAACCCTAGTTGGAAAAGCAAGATGCTATAAGCCCAGGGGCTCCAACAGGGAAAAATAGCCCAGTGAGGAAAGGAAACAAGGAAATAAATAAATTAAGAGAACAAGTTAACAATAAATCATTCTAAAATAAATAACAATAATGATGATGATAATAATAATAATAATAATAATAATAATAATAATAATAATGTAATTTCTCTATGACTCCTAACAACTTTCCCTTTTGTTCCGCAGATTAACGAGAAACTGTACATTGTGAAGACCCCGGATGTTTTGCATGAACTAGTGATCGAGGGAGAGACAAGTGAAAGCAACCGCCGAGATGTCGCATAAATACGTTTCTAACAAAGCCGTCCTGCAGGACAAATGTAAGTCAAGGATATCATATTTTTGTTTCTTTATTTGCTTCCGCCAACGAAGGTGGGAGGAGGTTGTGTTTTCGCCCCTGTTTGTCTGTTTGTGAACGGCTTCTTGGCCACAATTTTACTTCACTAGAAAATTTCAGGGGTTACTTGTTGTATTGAGATGTGGAAACGATTCAGTGTTGGAAGTCTTATGTCAAAGGTCAAGGTCAATGTCGAGAACAAAGCTGCTTCGGCAAAGGTCACAATTTAATCATAGATTAGTGAAACTTTCAGGGTTTAATTGTTGTATTGAGACGTGGAAGTGATTCAGTGTTGAAAGTCTTCGGTCAAAGGTCAAGGTCAATGTCGAGAACAAAGCTGCTGCGGCAAAGGTCACAATTTAATCATAGATTAGTGAAACTTTCAGGGTTTAATTGTTGTATTGAGACGTGGAAGTGATTCAGTGTTGAAAGTCTTATGTCAAAGGTCAAGGTCAATGTCGAGAACAAAGCTGCTGCGGCAAAGGTCACAATTTAATCATAGAGTAGTGCAACTTTCAGGGTTTGTTATGTTGAGACGTGGAAGTGATTCAGTGTTGAAAGTCTTATGTCAAAGGTCAAGGTCAATGTAGAGAACAAAGCTTCTGCGGCAAAGGGCACAATTTTACTCATAGAGTAGTGAAACT
>NC_090736.1:8649114-8651614 GCF_036898095.1 Palaemon carinicauda | reverse complement strand
CCTGTTGTTTGGTTCAAGTTTTTATAGTTTATAAAGTGATATTTTATTATTGTTGCTCTTCTTAAAATATTTTATTTTTCCTTGTTCCCTTTCCTCACTGAGCTATTTTCCCTGTTGGAGCCCCTGGGCTTATAGCATCCTGCTTTTCCAACTATGGTTGTAGCTTAGCAAGTAATAATAATAATAATAATAATAATACAAAAAACCCTGAGGCCATATTCCTGTCGAATTCAGGAATCTGTTCTTAGACTTGAAATTGACGCATTAACAGGGTAGCTGAATTGATTGAAATCTCTACTGTTAGTGACACATATTCATCATGAATAACTACGTGTTGCAAACTCACTCATCAGCTGAAATTGTGTAGATAGGTTAATTTTACGTCTAAGAACAGATTCCCGAACAGGCTGACATAACTCTTTTTATAGATCATATATTAAATATCTGTTTAAATGTTGTTAATGTTTTTAAAATATTTCATTTTAATTGTTCATTACTTCTTATATCGTTTATTTAGTTCCTTTTTCCTTTCCTCAATGGGCTATTTTTCCCTGTTGGAGCCCTTGGGCTTATAGCATCTCGCTTTTCCAGCTAGGGTTATAGCTTTGCTAGTAATAATAATACTGAAAAAATTTAATAATAATAATAATACTAATAATAATGATAATAATAATAATAATGATGATAATATGTATAGTGGACTTTAAATTACCTTATATCACTCATGATAGCTCGATTGGTAAAGTCGTTCCTGCAGGCCTTATTTCGACTCAAGGCACAGGTTTGAATCCTTGTCCAGCCAGAAATAAAAAATATCTTAAACGAATTCCCAGTGGATATACATCCCTTAAGTTAGAAATCTATACTAAAATGCCATTGTGATTATTATTCAAATTGATTAAAATCACGAGTGTTGGTAATACATATTCAGTGTTCTCCATATTCGAATAAGCAAAAGATTGCAAAGAGACTATAATTAACCCATACAGAATATGAAAGAAACACCTTCGGAGTATGAATCTAAAGTAATCAACCAGCAGGAAAACGGAAACACGGTTATATACTTGTCGTAAATGGGACTACTTTCCGCGAGATATGGCGGAGGAATACCACTAAACCACGGGATCTTGCACGATTGCCTGCACTTTGGCCGCGGTTTTTATTGTCATCTGGCAGTAAGAGGGTCAGTGTTATAAACTAGACCCATTCAATTTGGAAAATTGCATCCGGATACGACACCATTTCGAACTCAATGGGTAAATCGAAGAGAAACACGAACGGATATTTCTTTTACCCTTTTTTTGCTTATTGACGGTGGTCTCCAGGCACCGGGAAATGAATTTATTTTACCAGCGTTCAGTTGACTTTCGAATGGCCAACCGAGGTCGTATTTAGTTCATACTGTCATGTTTATTTGATGAAAATTAAATGTATTATACAAGAGAGAAGTAATTCAGTGCTTTAAGAAGGTGAAAATAGTAGGCCTACCCTATTTTGGGACAATTTAAAATTTTATTTGGTAATATGGTGAGAGCAGACTTTTGACTGATATTGTCTACGGCCTCGTCACACCATATTACACAAAGCATTGACTCCCAAAAAATCAGATTATTTTTAACTTTTAACTAAATTGCCGTTGATTCTGTCTTTGAATTTAGAGTTATCTTTCTAAATCTGTTAACCGATAGATGTTTATTTACGAAACACGGAGAGGCTGTAAACAACCAAGTTTTAAGGTTTAAAGGCCGTTCATGATTGACAGAGGCAAGGAACAGGAATGTGCTCCTATCGAGCTGGACAATGCCCTAGAGACTGACCATATATGAGTATACATATGATCAGCCCCCAAGCCTTCTATCCACCCAAGCTGGACCAAGGAGGGCCCGGCAATGGCTGCTGATGACTCAGCAGATAGACTTATAGGCTCCCCCAAACCCACCATCCTTATCTCACAAGGATGGTGAAGTTGTAACTACCAATGGAACTAACGAGTTTGAGCTGGGTTCGAACCCCAGTCTGGCGTTCACCAGTCAGGGATGTTACCAACAGGCCACGACAACCACAAATGCATTAAAGCATCAGAGCATTAAAGCATGAAAGCATTAGTTGCCAAAGCATCACTAAGATCTTTTACTGACGTCACGAAGTAGACGGATGTCAATAGTAAAGACACGTGTTTCGGGTTCGGTGGATTCAAAGACTTAATTAATTTCCTTCTCTGGTAAGCTTCTTAATAAGCTAAGTTTTGAAACTCAAATTACAGTCTCTCTCTCTCTCTCTCTCTCTCTCTCTCTCTCTCTCTCTCTCTCTCTCTCTCTCTCTCTCTCTCTTTTCTTGTCATATTTAAAAGTTGTATCTCACTTTCATCCATTTATCGACTAATTTCTCTCTCTCTCTCTCTCTCTCTCTCTCTCTCTCTCTCTCTCTCTCTCTCTCTCTCTCTCTCTCTCTCTTCTTGTCATTTAAAAGTTGTATCTCACTTTCATCCATTTATCGACTA
>NC_090736.1:8644114-8646614 GCF_036898095.1 Palaemon carinicauda | reverse complement strand
ATCTACCTGCCTATCTCTATCTATCTGTCTATCGTTTTATTTATCTATCTGCCTATCTCTCTGTTTATCTGTATCGGTCTATCTATCTGTCTATCTTTCTATCTAATTATCTATCTGCCTCTATCTATCTATCTATCTCTCTATCTATCTGTCTGTCTATCTATCTATCTATCTATCTATCTATATATCTAAAACTTATCTACAGTATATGTGTGTTCATAAGAGATAGCTGAAGAAAAATCCGTATATTAGTTTTGATTTGATTAATGCTCTCTTCTATTTATCTATCTATCTATGAGTTCATCTATCTATCTAGCTATCTGTCTATCTAATACTTAACTATATGGCTTGCTATTAGAGATATCTTTTTTATTCTTTGTATTTAAGCTCACATTTTAATTGACAATGCTCTTGTCATTTAAATTGTAAGGAAACCCTGTAAATATTCATTAATTGCTAAGTGATGGCATTCATGCGTTGCACGAAAGGGCAAAATTAATAAAATTTCAACCTTTCATATCAAAACCAGGTCTTGAAGACTACTCATAAAGAACGACTTATTATAAATAACTTCTTCCTAATTAAAGTTTGACTACAAAACAGATTTTCAAAAGACGAACGTATAGGCTAAAGGAGCTGTTTTTTCACGTGTGCTTAATTGTTTTTCGCGTTATTTCAAAGTTATTCCAGCGTATATAAAAAATCAAAGGGATATTCCAAGAAACGCTTTTCAAAGCCATCATCTAAAAGCATCTAAAAACTAAAAGTATTTATCCAGATAAGCTTTTTGTATACTTTATCCTTTAGAAGCAAAGACAAAAAAATGCTGTTGTGGTGCTCGATGTGGTAACGTCCCTGACTGGTGAATGCCAGTCTGGGGTTCAAATTCCGCTCAAACTTGTTAGTTCCTTTGGTCACTGCAACCTCACCATCCTTGTGAGCTAAGGATGGGGTGTTTGGGGGAGCTCATAGGTCTATTTGCTGTTATCAGTAGCCATTGCCTGACCCTCCTTGGTCCTAGCTTGGGTGGAGAGGATGCTTGGGTGTTGATTATATGTGTATATGGTCAGTCTCTAGGGCATTGTCCTGCTTGATAGGGCAATGGCCCTGTCCCTTGCCTCTACCATTCATGAGCGGCCTTTAAACCTTTAACGTCCCTGACTGGTGAGCGCCAGACTGGGATTCGAGTCCTGCTCAAACTTGTTGGTTTCTTTGGTCGCTGCACCCTTACCATCCTTGTGAGCTAAGGATAGGTGTTTGGGGAAGCCTATAGGTCTATCTGGTGAGTCATCAGCAGTCACTGCCTGGTCCTCCTTGGTCCTAACTTGGGTGGAGAGGAGCTTGGGCGCTGATAACATGTGTATATGGTCAGTCTCTAGGGTATTGTCCTGCTCGATAGGACAATGTCACTGTCCCTTGCCTCTGCCATTCATGAGCAGCCTTTAAACCTTTAACGTCCCCGACTGGTGAACGCCAGACTGGGGTTCGAGTCCCGCTCAAACTCGTTGGTTCCTTTGGTCGCTGCAACCTTACCATTCTTGTGAGATAAGGATGGGGGTTTTGGGGAGCCTATAGATCTATCTGCTGAGTCATCAGCAGTCACTGCCTGGTCCTCCTTGGTCGTAGCTAGGGCATTGTCCCTGCCTCTACCATTCATGAGTGGCCTTTAAACCTTTAAATCTAATTGTCTTCTTTAGTAAGGAAGAGAAGAAGACAAGAGACAAGGAACAGAAGAAGCGGAAATGTATTTGCAAATGAAAATAAAATGTCTCATTATAAAATAGAAGGTTAAAAGTTAATAAATATCCTTTCTAATGGAGTTCATTATAACTTCAAATGAAGTTATAGGTGGCTGAATTGTTCTGATGTAAGGTAATGAGATTTTAATAACAATAATTGAAAGCCCAACTTATGCTAATGGTCATTGATTACTGCGTAAACAACTAATGAAAATCCGTTTGATTTAAAAAAAAAAATCATCGTTTCAAATCTGTTTTATAAATAGAATATTCATTTTTTTGATAAATGATAAGATTGATTAGCATTTACGAGTTGATGTTTTTGTTTTTACTTTAATGTTTATCTTCGCCAACGGAGTTGGGAGGAGGTTATGTTTTTGCCTCTGTTTGTCTGTTTGTTTGTTGTGAACAACTTCCTGGCCACTATTTTACTCATAGAGTAGTGAGACTTTCAGGGATTAATTTTTATGTTGAGGCGTAAAAGTGTTTCAATTTTGAAAGTCCTTGGTCAAAGGTCAAGGTCAAGGTCAAGCAAAAGGTCGACCGAATTAACCCTAACCTTAACCCAAAGTTTGCACATGGTTATCACACAGACTTCAAATACGCCTGTGGTCTAAATTGATTCTGGAAAGGCAAGCTGGTTTCGAGAAATAAGCTGCCGTGGCGGAGGTCTGCACCGAGTGTTTTTTCTAGTTTTTGTTTGTGTTCAGATCATGTGAAGATTTCGTCTCAGATCAAATTTTAATTGAAGAAATTTGTAA
>NC_090736.1:8632255-8637255 GCF_036898095.1 Palaemon carinicauda | reverse complement strand
TAATAATAATGTCGAGCAGGGAAAGATATCCTCCACTGTCTTTGGGTAGAGTTCTCTTGCTTGAGGGTACACTCGGGCACACTATCCTATCTTATTCGTATTCCTCATGTTTTGTTAAAATGTTCATATTCTATATAAGGAATATTTATTTCAATGTTGTTACTGTTCTTAGAATATTCTATTTTTCCATGTTTCCTTTCCTCACTGGGCTATTTTCCCTGTTGGAGCCCCTAGGCTTATAGCATCCTACTTTTCCAACTATGGTTGGAAAATAGCCCATTGAGGAAAGGAAATAAGGAAAAATAAAATTTTTAAGAATCGTAACAACATTAAAATAAGTATCCTATATAAGCTATGAAAACTTTAATAAAACAAGAGGAAAATTATTATTATTATTATTATTATTATTATTATTATTATTATTATTATTATTATTATTATTATTATTATTATTAGCTAAGCTACAACCCTATTTGGAAAAGCAAGATGTCATAAGCCTAAGGTCTCCAACAGCGAAAAATAGCCCAGTAAGGATAGGAAATAAGGAAAGAAACAATATAAGAAGAAATGAAAAATTAAAATAAAACATTTTGAATATAATAACAATATTAAAATATTTAAATATTTCTTCAAGTTTTTCATAAACAAGGAGAAGCACCTTCATGTATATAATTTTTACCTTTGTCCCACACTCACAGAAAGCCAGAGAAATTCACCCTCCAACCCTGCCATGTAGATAACCCATAGATTTTCACCTTCCAACCCTGCCATGTAGATACCCATAGATTTTCACCTTCCAACCCTGCCATGTAGATACCCATAGATTTTCACCTTCCAACCTAACCACACGGACTCATAGACTCACCTGAAACCCACACACACAGATACACATATTTTCACCTTCCAACTCTATAGCACAGAATAGACTTTCAACTTCTACACATACACAGATATCCACATATTTTCATCTTCGAACCCTACCACACAGATATCCACAATAATCTTCCAACCATACCATACAGATAGCCATAGATATACCTATTCCAACCCTACATAGATACTCACAGACTTTCACCTTCCAACCCTACCACACAGATACCAACAGATTTTCACCTTCCAACCCACTCGCACACAGATGCCCACACACGTTTATCTTTCAATCATACCTGAAAGAAACCCACAAACTTTGACCCTCCAACCCACACACATAGGTACAGTACACATACCTGTACTTCTCCCCCCCCCCCGTCCCATTAACCCACTTGCTCATAAAACCGATCGTTAAAAGCTATTTTTTTCATTCTCCCAATACACAGACACCCACTCATGCCTATCTGGGCCTTTGTTATCTATTTTACAAACACAATAACGCATCTACTTTCCAACTTTTCAATAAAGAAATCCTCTTGCATACTTACGCTTTAATTCTCCTACCCACAGGCTTTTGCATACACGCCTATATTAGCATCATTAAAGTCACCCACACACATAATCACCCGCGCATGCACAAATTTAAAGGATTTAGTGGTAGTTGTGGGTGTCAGAGCTAGCTAGGCATATGGCAACTCCAAAGGTTTATATCAAAGCGAATGCAGCAGATATTTTTTGCTCAGATAATATGATCTGCTTGGACGTCACAACGAATTCAGTTGCCCAAAGGATGTACGAAGCAACTGAATAGAGAAGGCGGCCAAGTGGTAATATCCTTGCCTGGTGATTGCCAGACTGGGGTTCGAGTCCCGCTCAAATTCTTTAGTTCCTTTCGTCGCTGCAACCTCACCATCCTTGTGAGCTAAGGATGTGGGTGTAAGGTTGGGGGAGCCTATTGGCCTATCTGCCGAGTCATCAGCAGCCATTGACTGGCCCTCCTTGGTCCTAGCTTGGGCGCTGATCATAAGTGATAAGGTCAGGCTGTAAGACATTGTCCTGCTTGATAGGGCAATGTCACTGTCCCATGCCTCTGCCATTCATGAGCGGCCTTTAAACCTTTAAACGTTTAATCGACTTAGATAACCTTGCCTGTTGCGATACCAACTTTCTGTAAAACAATGAAATTAGTCAAGTTAATCTTAGCGAAAAAAGGATGAATATAACAAGATTAAATTTGGACTTTGAGCACGATCAGACTTCATTATTCTCTCCATAGGATTAGGGCTAAAGGCTTCTCTCCATTTCTATATAAAAGAAGCAAGAGATGATAGAATAGGTTTAGCAAAGGCGCTCAGGCACACTATCCTGTCTTATTTCTCTTCCTTTTGTTTTTTAAAGTTTTTTATTTCTATATGAAAGATTTTTTAATGTAATTGTTCTTAAAGTATTTTATTTTAATTGTTAATTACTTCTCTTGTAGTTTATTTATTTTCTTATTCAATTTCCTCACTGGGATAGTTTCCCTGTTGGAGCCTTTGGGCTTTATAGAATCCTGCTTTTCCAACTAGGATTGTAGGTTAGCTAATAATAATAATAATAATAATAATAATAATAATAATAATAATAATAATAATAATAGTTACTGTTGCTACAAAACAACTAATAAGGGTTAAAGGTGTCTGGTTTCAGAACCAGTTTCATCAGAATAGATACTCCCCAGAACGTCAGCTGGGCGAGCTGAGGTTTGATTGGTCTCCCTGGCTCTAGCACTGTGGACTGACTAAGTATCCGAAATTCTCCTGTCATCGAAAAGTCTATTTCTCTCATCGTGGGTAACTTATCTGTTCATTATTTAAAGTTTTAAATGCTACTCATGAATAGCAGAGAGAGGCAAGGGACAGCGACATTGCCCTAGCAAGCAGGACAATGCCCTAGAGACTGAACATATATCATATGATCAGCGCCCAAGCCACCCTCTCCGCCCAAGCTAGGACCAGGGAGGGCCATGCGATGGCTGCTGATGACTCATTGGATAGACCTATACACTCCCTCAAAAGCCCCCTCCTTAGCTCACAAGGTTGCTGAGGTTGCAGCGAACAAATGAACTAAGGAGTTTGCGCGGGACTCGAACCGCAGTCTGGCGATCACCAAGCAAGGACGTTACCAATAAGGCCAAAACAACCTTAAGACGGGGTTACATGGTTTAACTCATTATTATTATTATTATTATTATTATTATTATTATTATTATTATTATTATTATTAAAAAGTTATTATTATTATTATTATTATTATTAAAATATGTTTATTATTGTTATTTTTTATTATTGTTATTATTATTATTATTATTTATTATTTATTATTTATTATTTATTATTTATTATTATTATTATTATTTATTATTATTATTATTATTATTATTATTATTATTACTTGCTAAGCTACAACCCTACTTGGAAAAGCAAAATGATATGAAGATCATTGCTTAAATAGAAAATATACATATAGAATAAGAAAACAAGGGAAGTATTTTTCCTTAGATAGAAGATTTTCTCTGATTTGGAGGTCACTGAATAGCCTGAAACCCCTGAAATATCCACCTTGGTCTTCGTTAATTGCGAACCTAATGGCTAACGCGGTATCTGAAACATCCTATCAGGGACGGGGGTTCGCTTATAGATGTGCGTGCAGGCGCATCTGCTTGCAAAAATAACTGCCAATTTATTTATTTATTTTTTTTTTATTTATTTTTATTTTAATGAAAATTGGAAAGTTAGCTTAGAAGAGAAGTCAGTCTATGAAGGCACAGGAATTTCTAACTTTTATGGGAGAGTTTTTTTTCTGCTTGCAAAAATAAGTGCCAAAATTCTTTTTATTTGTTTTTTTTATTTAAATTTAATTTATTTTAATGAAAATTGGAAAGTTAGCTTAGAAATTAAGTCAAATTATGATTGCAGTATAATTCTTATCTTTTGTGGGAGAGATTTTTTTTTCTTCTTTCTTTCTTGTATTTTAATGAAGATTGGAAAGTTAGCTTAGAAGTTAAGTCAAATTGTATGGAACTCGAATTTTTATCTTTTCTGGGAGAGAGGTTATTATTTCCTTTTTTTTTTTTTTTTTTTTTTGGTGGGGGGGGGAGTGATTTTGATGAAAATCTGAAAGTTACCTTAGAAGGTAAGTCAAACACTGATGATAGACGAATTTTTATCTTTGATAGGAGGGAGATTCTTTAATTTTTCTTTTGGATTTTAATGAAAATTGGAAAATTAGCTTACTTACTCGAATTTTTATCTATTGTGGAGGAGAATTTTTTTTTTTTTATATTTTAATGAAAATTGGAAAGTTACCTTAGAAGATAAGTCAAACTATGTTTGCAGTCGAAATTTTATATCTTTTGTGGGAGAGAGTTAATTGAGAGGAATTTATGAAATGTAAAAAACAGCAACCTTGCACTTTTTGACGAGATTCGAAGAGTAAAAGAAAGATAAAAGAAATAAGAATAATTTCGAGAGAAAGGTAAGCGAAGATAAACCTAAGAAGGAAAACGAAAAAAAAAGTCCTGACATCTTTAAAGGAATTTGTATTACTGTGAAGTTGGAAGCCGTCAGGATAACCTTTACAGGTTTATAGGATAACCTTTACAGATTTATAGGATAACCTTTACAGGTTTATAGGATAACCTTTACAGGTTTATAGGATAACCTTTACAGATTTATAGGATAACCTTTACAGGTTTATAGGATAACCTTTACAGGTTTAGAGACTACTCATGAATGACAGAGGCAAGGATAAGTGATATTACCCTATCGAGCGGGACAATGCCTTAAAGACTGACCATATATGCATATGATTAGCGCCCAAGCCCCCTCTTCACCCAAGCTAGGACCAAGGGGAGTCAGGCAATGGCTGTTGATGACTCAGCAGATAGACCTATAGGCTCCCCTAAACCCCCCATCCTTAGCTCACAAGGATGGTGAGGTTGCAGCGACCAAAGAAACTAACGAGTTTGAGCGGGACTCGAACCCTAGTCTGGCATTCACCAGTCAGGGACGTTAACACACCGGCCACCACAACCCTTTAAATATCTAAATAGAAATTAGAATATAATTTTTTTTTTTTATTTTTTCATT
>NC_090736.1:8624755-8627255 GCF_036898095.1 Palaemon carinicauda | reverse complement strand
GCTTATGCAGTTTAATAGTTTTGTTATACGATTTTTAAGAATAATTAGTTCAACCTTTCGCACTTTAAGTAAAGAATAATTTTGATAATGATAATGAACTTATTAATTATGTCACATCACAATTACGAAATAATGATATTGTTATAAGTTAATATGCAAAAACAATACATTTAGGCCTACCCTTCCATGGTTTCGATTCCAATAGTCAAAAATACCTTTTTTATTGAATGATTTATATATAAGGCTTCGGAAGAGTTAAGTGGTCATTGTATGTATGAAACATAATCATTCATAATATATATATATATATATATATATATATATATATATATATATATATTTATATATATATATATCATATATTTATATATAATTTTTTTTCTATCTTACCTGTCTTCCTCATATATATATATATATATATATATATATATATATATATATATATATATATATATATATATATATTATATTTATATATAAATATATATATATACATATATATATATGTATGTATATATTATATTTATATATATAAATATATATATATATATATATATATATATATATATATATATATATATATATATATATATTTTTATATAATTTTTTTTTCTATCTTACCTGTCTTCCTCTTGTCTTTTTGAAGTTTTTATAGTTTTTAAATGAAAGATCTAATTTAATGTTGTTGCTGTTCTTAAATATTTCATTTTAGTTGTTCATTACTTCTCATGTAGTTTGTTTATTTTATTGTTACCTTTACTCGCTGGGCTATTTATCCCTGTTGGAGCCCTTGGGATTATAGCATCTTGCTTTTCCAACTAGGGTATAGCTTAGGTTGTAATAATAATAATAATAATAATAATAATAATAATAATAATAATATGTATAGTGGACTTTAAATTAATTACCTTATATCACTCGTGCTAGCTCGATTGGTAAAGTCGTTCCTGCAGGCCTTGATTCGACTTTTCCAACTAGGGTTGTAGCTTAGCTCGTAATAATAATAATAATAATAATAATAATAATAATAATAATAATTACGTAATGTAATTTCTATATGACTCCTAACAACTTTCCCTTTTTTCCGCAGATTAACGAGAAACTGTACACTGTGAAGACCCCGGATGTTTTGCATGAACTAGTGATCGAGGGAGAGACAAGTGAAAGCAACCGCCGAGATGTCGCATAAATACGTTTCTAACAAAGCCGTCCTGCAGGACAAATGTAAGTCAAGGATATCATACTTTTGTTTCTTTATTTGCTTCCGCCAACGAAGGTGGGAGGAGGTTGTGTTTTCGCCCCTGTTTGTCTGTTTGTGAACAGCATCCTGGCCACAATTTTACTTCACTAGAAAATATCAGGGGTTACTTGTTGTATTGAGACGTGGAAGCGATTCAGTGTTGGAAGTCTTATGTCAAAGTTCAAGGGCAATGTCAAGGGCAAAGCTGCTGCGGCAAAGGTCCCAGTTTAATCATAGAGTAGTGAAACTTTCAGGGTTTTAATTGTTATGTTGAGACGTGGAAGTAATTCAGTGTTGAAAGTCTCAAGTCAAAGGTCAAGGTCAAGGTCGAGAAATAAGCTGCCGTGGTGAAGGTCACAATTTTCCTTATAGAGTAATGAAACTTTCAGGGATTAATTGTTATATTGGTACTTGGAAGTGATTAAATGTTGAAAGTCTTACGTCAAAGGTCAAGGTTAAGGAATAAGTTGCCGTGGCAAAGGTCACAATTTTACTCATAGAGTAGTGAAACTATTAGGGATTAATTGGTATGCTGAGACGTGAAAGTTATTCAATTTTGAAAGCCCCAGGTCAAAGGTCAAGGTCAAGGTTGAGAAATAAGCTGCCGTGGCAAAAGTCACAATTTTACTCATAAAGTAGTGTAACTTTCAGGGGCTAATTGTTATGTTAAGACGTGAAAGTTATTCAATGTTGAAAGTCCTAGGCCAAAGTTCAAGGTCAAGGTTGAGCAAAAGGTCGACCGAATTAACCCTAACCTTAACCCCAAGTTTGCACATGGTTGCCTCACAGAATTCATATAAACCTACGGTCTGAATTGATTCTGGGAAAGGAAAACGAGTTTCGAGAGATAAGCTGCCGTGGCGGAGGTATGCACTATCATAGTCCTTTTTTACTTTGTAAAGTAGTAACAAGTTGGGATAGGGGTAAGGGAGTGAGTAGTGCTTGGGATGAACTTTTTGTGGAGAGAAAATCGAGAGGGAGGCAGAGAATTAGATGGCGAGGTAAGGTGAAGGATGATATGGAGGGAAAAGGTTTGGTGGAAGAGGATGCCTTAAATAGAAGGCATTCAAGAGGGCGCATCAGGCAACGGGCCCCTTAATGTAGTGTTAACATTGTTAAAGAAGAAGAATTAGATAGTGAGTTAAGGTGAAGGATGACATGGAGAGAAGAGGTTTGCTGGAAGAGGATGTCTTTGATAGAAGGCATTCGAGAGGGCACATCAGGCAACCGACCCTTTAATGTAGGGGTAACGGTGTGTAA
>NC_090736.1:8617255-8619755 GCF_036898095.1 Palaemon carinicauda | reverse complement strand
CTCGGAGAGGCTGTAAACAACCAAGTTTTAAGGTTTAAAGGCTGCTCATGATTGACAGAGGCAAGAAACAGGAGTATGCTCCTATCGAGCTGGACAATGCCCTAGAGACTGACCATTTATACATGTGATCAGTGACTAAGCCCCCTTTCCACCCAAGCTAGGACCAAGGAGGGCCAGGTAGTGACTGCTGATGACTCCGGAGATGGACCTATAGGCTCCCCCAAACCCCCCGTCCTTAGCTCACAAGGATGGTGATGTTGTAGATACCAAAGGAACTAACGAGTTTGAGCTGGGTTCGAACCCCGGTCTGGCGTTCACCAGTCAGGGATGTTACCAACAGGCCACCACAACCACAAATGCATTAAAGCATCAGAGCATTAAAGCATCAAAGCATTAGTTGCCAAAGCATCACTAAGATCTTTTACTGACGTCACGAAGTAGACGGATGTCAATAGTAAAGACACGTGTTTCGGGTTCGGTGGATTCAAAGACTTAATTAATTTCCTTCTCTGGTAAGCTTCTTAATAAGCTAAGTTTTGGAACTTAAATTACAGTCTCTCTCTCTCTCTCTCTCTCTCTCTCTCTCTCTCTCTCTCTCTCTCTCTGTTCTTGTCATATTCAAAAGTTGTATCTCACTTTCATCCATTTATCGACTAATTTCTGTCTCTCTCTCTCTCTCTCTCTCTCTCTCTCTCTCTCTCTCTCTCTCTCTCTCTCTCTCTCTCTCTTTTCTTGTCATATTTAAAAGTTGTATCTCACTTTCATCCATTTATCGACTAATTTCTCTCTCTCTCTCTCTCTCTCTCTCTCTCTCTCTCTCTCTCTCTCTCTCTCTCTCTCTCTCCGGGGTTTCAGCGTTCATTTGAGACATAACCTACCATGAGTACTCGACCTCTCTTTTTATTTTCTATTTTCACTTGTTTGTTTTTATTCAATAGGAGAATTCATACATGATATAATTTGATGTTAAGAATTTATTTATAGTATTTTACGGTAAACAAAATAAATGACCAAAATTTGTTGTTCAGTGAATAGCAAAATAATTTTGATGGTCATTAAGATATTCGACAGACTTTGCTGGTGAACAAATAAGGAAAAGGACAGACGGCTATATTTCTCATTAACACCATAAGTAAAATAGATAATTTTGTATAATATTCAATTACTTTTAACGAGGCAGATTTGCGCAGACTCTCAGCGGTGCCCTTTTAGCTCGGAAAAGTTTCCTGATCGCTGATTGGCTGGACAAGATAATTGTAACCAATTAGCGACCAGGAAACTTTTCGGAGATAAAAGGGCACCGCTGCAAGTCGGTGCAAATGCGCCTCATTAAAATAAATTGACTATAGTAGTATAATCCTCAATAGAATACTTCATAAGGAAGTTTAATTAAAAAGGATTTAAATATATATTTCACCCCAAACTCCTAGCTAGTAAGGTGGTAACGTGTTCGCCTTGCATTCGCATGGCATTAGATCGATCCCAGTCCCTGGACCGTAAGGCCACTGCTGAGTTTGGGCACCACAGTAGGAGGTTGGGTTTGCCCGCCTGACGTTCTGGTGAGCATCTATTCCGATGAAAACCGGAACTGAAACCAGAGTTCTTTAATCTTTATGAAAATAGAACAGAAATTATTGAAACAACATATCAAATAAGTACAGGCGATATTACTTCTCGATTCACGTATGAAATAACACTTGAATTAAAGATATCCGGTTAAGGAATACTACGACTATAGTGTAGCTATGAGGTGTTGGCCAAGACGAATAAGTCTCGAGACAAAAGCTGGTGTAATTGGATATTTGCGAGGTTTTAAAAATCGCCTTGATGAATGGAAGGCTGCATTGCAGCTGAGAGAGAGAGAGAGAGAGAGAGAGAGAGAGAGAGAGAGAGAGAGAGAGAGGAGAGAGAGAGAGAGAGAGAGAGAGAGAGAGAAACTTCGTCGTCTAAGGTTCGAAATTAATTTTGCTGGTGTCAGAGAGAGAGAGAGAGAGAGAGAGAGAGAGAGAGAGAGAGAGAGAGAGAGAGAGAGAACATCGTCGTCTAAGATTCGAGATTAATTTTGCTGGTGTCAGAGAGAGAGAGAGAGAGAGAGAGAGAGAGAGAGAGAGAGAGAGAGAGAGAGAGAGAGAGAAAGAGAGAGAGAGAAACTTCGTCGTCTAAGGTTCGAAATTAATTTTGCTGGTGTCAGAGAGAGAGAGAGAGAGAGAGAGAGAGAGAGAGAGAGAGAGAGAGAGAGAGAGAGAGAAACTTCGTCGTCTAAGGTTCGAAATTAATTTTGCTGGTTTCAGAGAGAGAGAGAGAGAGGTGTTATCACTTATCAGTAAGAGAGAGAGAGAGAGAGAGAGAGAGAGAGAGAGGAGAGAGAGAGAGAGAGAGAGAGAGAGAGAGAAACTTCGTCGTCTAAGGTTCGAAATTAATTTTGCTGGTTTCAGAGAGAGAGAGAGAGAGGTGTTATCACTTATCAGTAAGAGAGAGAGAGAGAGAGAGAGAGAGAGAG
>NC_090736.1:8607255-8609755 GCF_036898095.1 Palaemon carinicauda | reverse complement strand
AACCACAGCTGTGGCCTCCTCAGTAAACACCTTAAACTCACAGTCTCGTACTGGGATCGATCTGCTGCCATGCGAATGCTAGGCGAACGTGTAAATACTCTACTAGCCAGAAGGCTATTTCTCATTCATCATCATCATCTCCTCCTACGCATATTAACGTAAAGAGCCTCGGTTAAATTTAGCATGTCGTGTCTATCTTGAGCTTTCAATTCAATATTTCTCCATTCATCATCTACTTTACGCTTCATAGGCCACATCCATGTAGGCCTGGGTCTTCCAACTCTCCTAGTGGCTTTTGGAGCCCAGCTGAACGTTTGGTGAACTAATCTCTCTTGGGGAGTGCGAAGAGCATAGGGGTTTGGGATGCTGCCCCTCACTTGGTGATTGTATCTTTTATTACTTTAATGTGATATTTCAAGGTTTGCAGCAATACGGAAACGCAATAATGATTAATTTATATAAAATATCTAATAATATTCAAGAATTTAAAAGGAAATAGTCATCATTTATTAGATTTCTTTGTTGTTTAGAACACTAACTAAACGGTCTTTATGCAGTGACCCATGATATCGGTATCTTTTATCTAATATAGAAGTTAATTTGGACATAGTTGCACTTTGATGATTCATCCATCTATATGTGTTTTTATCTTTTTGTTTTGGTTTTCATTTTCCTCTTTCTTTCTAGCTTGAAAAGCAGTGGAATATTCATAGCAAGATTGAAATAGATTTTGTATCAGATGCAAAGCTAAGCTCTCTCTCTCTCTCTCTCTCTCTCTCTCTCTCTCTCTCTCTCTCTCTCTCTCTCTCTCTCTCATATTACCAAGCTGTTTAATTTTGTGTTAATAGTGTATTTTCTCTCTCTCTCTCTCTCCTCTCTCTCTCTCTCTCTCTCTCTCTCTCTCTCTCTCTCTCTCTCTCTCTCATATTATCAAGAAGTTTAATTTTGTATTAATAGTATATTCTCTCTCTCTCTCTCTCTCTCTCTCTCTCTCTCTCTCTCTCTCTCTCTCTCTCTCTCTCTCATATTATCAAGAAGTTTAATTTTGTATTAATAGTATATTTTCTCTCTCTCTCTCTCTCTCTCTCTCTCTCTCTCTCCTCTCTCTCTCTCTCTCTCTCCTCTCTCTCTCTCTCTCTCTCTCTCTCTCTCTCCCATTAAGGTTCACATGCTAATATTTAATCAAAACTCTATTTCTCTAAGGCTAATTGGTAGAAGAGGGCGTGGCTGAACTAAGTAGATCAAGGCTAATGAAAAAGCTCCATGCAGATCACAAGGAAAGTCAACTCTTACTGTTCACGTCATACATCATGATGACATTGTTATCGGTGATTAGCACTAGGCGAGGGAAAGGTAGAACTGGGTCACCTGGGTAGTTCATGACACAAGGTCATGAAATATGTTAAATTATAACCGAGTCGTGCATGGCAGCTCCGGTTTCCATAAATTCATCATTTGTATGCGTGGCAAAATATGTACTGCTTGCATTGGTCATTAATCTGGTTAATGGCCTTTTGGAAGAGTCCGTGCCTGATGTTCTATCGGACTGGGGTTCGAGTCCCGCTTAAACTCGATAGTTTGTGTAGTGTCTGCAACTTCACTCTAGGTTTGGGGCAGCCTGTCGATCTACCAGCTGAGTCATCAGCAGCTATTGCCTGGCCATCCCTCGTCCTAGCTTGGGTGGAAAGGGATGTTGGGCGCTGATTGTATGTATATATGGTGTCTCCAGGGCATTGTCCTGCTAGATAGGGCAATGTCACTGCTCCTTACCTCTGCCATACATGAGCGGCCTTTAACATGCCTTGCGACCTACTGCGGTCAACGAATTGCACGCACACCCTGAGTAGAAATAGCCGAATGTAACTTTCATCGACGCTTTGGCTGCCATAGGGTTTTTTGTGGTTTTGGTTGGGTTTGAATCCATGCTTAGGAATTCTCAAACATTAACTTTATCAATTAGTCTTTTGTAATTTGACGTCGCATCCCCAAAGGTTATCGATGTCGAGATCACGAAGATATTAAAAAAGAAAACTTTCGTATTATTTCCGTCAAGTCTCCGGCAGGGATCGATCTGCTGCCATGCGAATGCTAGGCGAATACGTTACCACTGTACTAACTAGTAGACTAGTACAGTGTTTTACATCATTGAAATTACATGTGACATTATGACCGAAAGACTTTGAGATCTTAGGATAAAAAAGGATTACTTATGGCCCGCTACAACGGATATCCTTTGGATGCTGGGTTAAAACGAGGATCTTAAGATGCCGTATCCTATTTTACTGTTTATCCTTGTGATTTCACCTGGATAAGATTTAGCTGTTGAAATGCCACTTCCTTCGGGTTCCAAACGAAAAAAATTGACGGACGAAATCAACCAACATGTTCGTTTACTAATATTTACTTTACTTTACGTTTTTTTAATGAGGGCCTTATGGTTTGTTTTAATTGTATCACTGTGAGTAATAATGATATTAGTAATTAGTGTACGGAACCCCTC
>NC_090736.1:8599755-8604755 GCF_036898095.1 Palaemon carinicauda | reverse complement strand
ATGTAAACTGTATGTATACATATAGACACACACACACACACACACACACACACACATATATATATATATATATATATATATATATATATATATATATATATATATATATATATGATAAGAACCAACCATTAGATTCTAATCACACGCGTTCTCACAAAATTGCTGAATTTTCGCTCTTCATATTTTCCACCCTAAATATCCTTAGATTAATCTTTTAATTAGTGATGACGTTATGAGGCAGGAAAAACGTTAAAGCTTTTGAGCAATCCATTGCAAAAAAAAAAAAAAGGAACTTTTAAGCCTGCATTAATTAAGATACTGTTTCAGCCAAATTTTTTTTTTCCAATTTGGTAGGGGGAAGCCAACAAACTCTACGGGTAGTTACACTCCCTCTTTCGTTCTGATTCAATTTAGCTCTGGGCAGAGTGTACTGTTTCGCATGCTGTAAATATTATGATTTTTGGTTTCTGTGTCAGCTTTTGAGAGAGAGAGAGAGAGAGAGAGAGAGAGAGAGAGAGAGAGAGAGAGAGAGAGAGAGAGAGATATTTCTTCGGGCATGTAGATATACTTTAAGTTTCGAATATCAAATATGTTCGTCTAATTTCCATTAATCAGACAGCAGAAAATATTATGTATATATCATAATTACTTTCAGTATGTTTTTATGTCTAGTTTTATTAAAATGAAATTTCAAATGCCAGTTGGAATATATTAAATAAGAAAATCTCAATTTTTTAATTTTTTTCCAATATTAAAACAATGGCCTGATTGTTGTTCAGTTATCTTTATTAAGCTTTTTTCAATTTTTTCTATACCTTAGATTTGGAAAGGTTACAACGTTAGTCCTCCCCCAGAGAGAGAGAGAGAGAGAGAGAGAGAGAGAGAGAGAGAGAGAGAGAGAGAGAGACTTATCTTTTTAAGTTTACATAGACTTAGACAAACCAGCACCAACTATATCCATATATGTTTTCTTCATCTTATTATTTATTATATTTATTAGACTTTTTATTTATTTACCAGGGTTTTTGGTGGCCTATTGGTAACTCCCCTACCTGGTGATTTCCAGATTGGGGTTCGAGTCCCGCTCAAACTTGTTAGTTCCTTTTGTCGCTGTAACCTCATCCTTCTCGTGAGCTACGGGTTGGGGGTTTGGTGGAGCATATAGATCTATCTGCTGAGTCATCAGCAGCCATTGCCTGCCCCTCCTTGGTCCTAGCTTGGGTGGAGAGAAGGGTAATCGAGATTGAACCTACGCCAGTTAAGATATAACCAAATATATGTTTTACAATACTGGGCAACTGCGTTTTCATTAATGTTATTATTACTAGCTAAGCTACAACCCTAATTGGAAAAGCAGTATTCTATAAGCCCAGGGGCTCCAACATGGAAAATAGCCCAGTGAGAAAGCTTAGTATGGAAATAAATAAGCTATATTTGAGAAATAATAAATTCAGAATATAAGACATCTTAAGATCAGTAACAACGTTAAAAATAATATTATATGTAAACTATGAAAAGAGACTTTTAAAAAAATAGCCCAGTGAGGGAATGTAAACAAATAAATTATATATTAGAAGTAATAAATAAATCATATCTTATGATCAGTAGCAACGTTGAAGTAAATCTGTCATACATAAACTGTGAAGAGAGACTTTGGAAAATAGCCCAGTGATGAAAGGAAACAAATAAGCTAAATTTATATAGGAGAAGTAATAAAAAAGAAATCTATCTTGAAATGAGTAACAGCGTTAAGATAAATCTGTCATATAAACTATGAAGAGTATGTGAGAAGTAATGAATAAGAAATCTTTCTTGAAACGAGTAACAGCGTTAAGATAGGTCTGCCATAAAAACTATGAAGAGTATATGAGAAATGAATAAGAAATCTATCTTGAAACGAGTAACAGCGTTAACATAGATCTGTCATATATAAACTATGAAGAGAGACATTTAAGTCGACCTCTTCAACACAGATACATTAGCTGCAAAGTTTCAACTTCTGAAAGGCCATCGATACAACTGCCAATGAGTCCTGGCTCCATTGAAATGGTTACCTGAGGGAAGTGGCAATTAGGAATCGATTGCTGTAGTTCTGTGTTGCAATCAACGAGAAACTCTACGAATACTCTTGATTAGAGAGTGGAGATGTAGCCAATTTAGGCTTGTCAAAAGTTCTATATGACTTTTTACGCAAATTTAAATCATTGTGGAATATTGTTCTTGGATTTTGTGCTTGACGTAATCAAGCGAAATTTGTCAAAAATAGAATATATGTTATTTATTGAGTTTTTACTTCACCATTTATATCATCGGTGCGCACACACACACGCACACACACACGCGCGCACGCGCATAAACACACACACACACACATTCTACTTTGAGTTATAATTCTGTAACCTTTGATGCTGAGACTTTTTTGTTCTTTTTAAAGGGTTTAAAGGCCACTCATGAATGGCAGAGGCAAGGGACAGTGATATTGCCATATCAAGCTGGACAACGCCCTAGAGACTGACCATATATACATATCATCATCATTTCAGCCTTCAAAAGTCCTTTGTTGGATGTAGGCCTTCCCTAAGTTACTCCACAGACTTCTATGGCAAGCTATTCTGTGCCACTGTTGCTTATGTTGGTCTAAGTCATCTCGCCAGCGGGTTTTTTGTCTTCCTCGGTTTCTTGTGTATCCTCGGGGTGTCCAGAAGGTTGTTCGTGATGTCCATCTGTTGTCTGTCATCCTGGCAATGTGCCCCGCCCAGTTCCATTTGAGCTTGCTAATGGTTTCAAGGATATCCATTACTTTAGTTTTTTGACGTATCCATTTAGCTGTTTTTCTATCCTTCCATGGTAGATTTAGCATAATTCTCTCATGTGCCCTCTGCATTGTTCGTAATTTAAGAGGAAGCTTTTTTGTTAGATTCCAAGTTTCGGCCTATGATCAGCGCCAAAGCCCCCTCTCCACCCAAGCTTAAACAAATGAAGGCCAGGCAATGGCTGCTGATGACTCAGCAGATAGACCTATAGGCTACCCCAAACCCCCCATCCTTAGCTCACAAAGATGGAGAGGTTGCAGCAACCAAAGGGACTAACGAGTCTGAACGGGACTCAACAATCACAAGGTAAAGACGCTACCACCAGGCCACCACAACTCTATTCAATGTTCTTATTTCTACATTTTTTTTTATGCGATGAATTTGTTGACAAGAATTTTGTATTGAATATAGAAAGAAATATTTGACGTTTATCTTGTGTTTTATGAAGCTGAAGTATTGTCAAATATAGCACGGAGAACATTTTTTTCGTGACCGACACGATAAATTGTCGTTTGTTGCTGCCAGAAATCCTTTCGGACCGACGAAATTGTATGACGAAAGCTATATATATATATATATATATATATATATATATATATATATATATATATATATATATACACACACAAATATGTATATTATATATATATATATATATACAGTATATATATATATATATATATATATATATATATATATATATATATATATATATATATATATATATATATATATATATATAAGTTAAAGGTGTCTAGATTCAGTTCCAGTTTCATCAGAATAGTTGCTCACCAAAACGTCAGCCGGGCAAGCCTTCCCCCCCCCCCACTGTACTGCCCAAATACAGCAGTGACCTCCCCAGTAAACAGCTTAAACTCGCGGTCCCGTCCGGGGATCGATCTGCTGCCGTACGAATGCAAGACGTACACGTCACCACTGTACTAGCCACTTGAACTTACACGCGTAACTTTCATACATTCAAATATTGCATCACTTCATTTTGTAATATATAATTTACTCTATATAAGGAATGTTTATATGCGTGCTATAAATAGAATTATATCAATTGAATTTGGCTGTACACCAACATTTCTGTTTCACGAAATATACGACTTCGGGAACATATTTAGTACGTATTAGGCAAACGTGGGTGAAGGTCATTAAGAATTTCCTTGAGACAGGAGAGACAAGCCTGAACCTTCATTTGATGAATCACTTGTGTCAAGAATAGGTCAAGGGTTCCTGCATGATTCATAATCAAGAACAGCGGTAAATTTAGTAACTTAAGTTTTTTTTTTTTTTTTTTTTTTTTTTTTTTTTTTTTTTTTTTACATAGTAAAATTCTCTTCGGACATAACCCGGAATTGAAAATAGTAATCTAGCATAATTGAGTTTAAATTTACTTAAAAGAATGATATATATATATATATATATATATATATATATATATATATATATATATATATATATATATATATATATATATATATATATATATATATATATTGCAAACTAACCTTTCCTAACCTAACCCACCTGGCATAGCAACTGAAGTATTCTGCACCTTTAGTCTCTGCATCCTCACCATCCTTGTGAGCTAAGGATGGGGGGTTTGGGGAAGCCTATAGGTCTGTCTGCCGAGTCATCAGCAGCTATTGCCTGCCCCTTCTTGGTCTTAGCTTGGGTGGAGCAGGGTCTTGGGAGCTGATCATATGTAAATATATGTTCAGTGTTTAGGGCATTGTCTTGCTTGATAGGGTAATGTCACTGTCCCTTGCCTCTGCCATTCATGAGCGGACTTTAAACCTTTAAACCAAAGTCCTTATAGTGACTTATTGGGTTTAGGGCTGATTTACAATAGTGGTTGGATAGAAGGATGGGAGAAAGAGCTAAAACGATGATAATTTAGAAGGCTTAAAAGTGGGTGCAGCCAAGGGCCGTTATGCCAACAGTACACCACGTGAGGCGCACAGACGCCAATAGCCGCGAATGGTGATATGAGATGATGAGAAATGAAACTATTAGAGAGATTACCCGAGTGCCTTATGTGGATGAGATCTTGGTGAGGGGTAGATGGAGATGGTTTGGGCTACGCTCTTCGCACTCCCCAAGAGAGATTAGTTCACCAAACTTTCAACTGGGCTTCACAAGGCACAAGAAGAGTTGGAAGACCCAGGCCTACATGAC
>NC_090736.1:8576372-8583872 GCF_036898095.1 Palaemon carinicauda | reverse complement strand
TGTCATTAATACTTGAATGTGGTACTTCAAGGTTTGCAGCAATACGGAAGCGCAATGATAATTAATTTATATAAAATATCTAATAATATTCAAGAATTTAAAATGAAATAATCATCACTTACTAGCTTTCTTTGTTGTTTAGAACACTAACTAAACGGTCTTTATGCAGTGACCCATTATATCGGTATCTTTCATCTTATATAGAAGTTAATTTGGACACAATTGCATTTTGATGATTTATCCATCTATATGTGTTTTTATCTTTTTGTTGTTGTTTCCATTTTCCTCTTTCTTTCTAGCTTGAAAAGTAGTGGAATATTCATAGCAAGATTAAAATAGATTTTGTATCAGATGCAAAGCTAAGCTCTCTCTCTCTCTCTCTCTCTCTCTCTCTCTCTCCAATATTACCAAGTAGTTTAATTTTGTCTTAATAGTATATTCTCTCTCTCTCTCTCTCTCTCTCTCTCTCTAATATTACCAAGCAGTTTAATTTTGTGTTAATAGTCTATTCTCTCTCTCTCTCTCTCTCTCTCTCTCTCTCTCTAATATTACCAAGCAGTTTAATTTTGTATTAATAGTATATTTTCTCTCTCTCTCTCTCTCTCTCTCTCTCTCTCTCTCTAATATTACCAAGCAGTTTAATTTTGTATTAATAGTATATTTTTTTCTCTCTCTCTCTCTCTCTCTCTCTCTCTCTCTCTCTCTCATATTACCAAGAAGTTTAATTGTATTAATAGTATATTCTCTCTCTCTCTCTGTCTCTCTCTCTCTCTCTCTCTCTCTCTCTCTCTCGTGTTACCAAGCAGTTTAATTTTCTGTTAATAGCATATTTTCTCTCTCTCTCTCTCTCTCTCTCTCTCTAATATTACCAAGCAGTTTAATTTTGTGTTAAAAGTATATTCTCTCTCTCTCTCTCTCTCTCTCTCTCTCTCTCTCGTGTTACCAAGCAGTTTAATTTTCTGTTAATAGCATATTTTCTCTCTCTCTCTCTCTCTCTCTCTCTCTCTCTCTCTCTCTAATATTACCAAGCAGTTTAATTTTGTATTAATAGTATATTCCCTCTCTCTCTCTCTCATATTACCAAGCAGTTTAATTTTGTTAATAGTATATTCTCTCTCTCTCTCTCTCTCTCTCTCTCTCTCCCCCCTATGTGGTTCACGTGCTAACATTTAATCAAAACTCTATTTCTCTAAGGCTAATTGGTAGAAGAGGGCGTGGCGGAACTAAGTAGATCAAGGCTAATGAAAAAGCTTCATGCAGATCACAGGGAAAGTCAACTCGTACTGTTCACGTCATACATCATGATGACATTGTTTATCAGTGATTAGCACTAGGCGAGGAAAGGTAGAACTGGGTCACCTGGGTAGTTCATGACACAAGGTCATGAAATATGTTTAATTATAACTGAGTCGTGCATGGCAGCTCCGGTTTCCATAGATTCATCATTTGGATGCATGGCAAAATATTTACTGCTTGCATTGGTCATTAATCTGGTTAATGGCTTTTTGGTAGAGTCCATGCCTGATGTTCTCTCGGACTGGGGTTCGAGTCCCGCTCAAACTCGATAGTTTCTGTAGTCTCTGCAACCTCATTCTAGGTTTGGGGGAGCCTGTTGATCTACCAGCTGAGTCATCAGCAGCTATTGCCTGGCCATCCCTTGTCCTAGCTTGGTGGAAAGGGGTGTTGGGCGCTAATTGTATGTATATATGGTGTCTCCAGGGCATTGTCCTGCTAGATAGGGCAATGTCACTGCTCCTTACCTCTGCCATACTTGAGCGGCCTTTAACATGCCGTGCGACCTACTGGAGGTCAACGAATTGCACGCACACCCTGAGTAGAAATAGTCGAATGTGACTTTCATCGACACTTCGTACTCTTGTTTTTTTTTTTTTTTTTTTTTTTTTTGTGGTTTTGGTTGGGTTTGAATCCTTTCTTAGGAATTCCCAAAACATTAACTTTATTAAATTAGTATTTTGTAATTTGACCTCGCATCCCCAAAGGTTATCGATGTCGAGATCACGAAGATACTAAAAAAGGAAACTTTCGTATTATCTCCGTCAAGTCTCCGGCAGGGATCGATCTGCTGCCATGCGAATGCTAGGCGAATACGTTACCACTGTACTAACCAGTAGACTAGTACAGTGTTTTACATCATTGAAATTACATTTGACATTATGACCGAAAGACTGAGATCCTAGGATAAAAAAGGATTACTTAAGGCCCGCTACAACCGGATGTCCTTCGGATGCTGGGTTAAACGAGGATCTTAGGATGCCGTATCCTATTTTACAGTTTATCCTTGTGATTTCACCCGGATAGGATTTAGCTGTTGAAATACCACTTTCTTCGGATTCCAAAAAAAAAAAAAAAAAAAAAAAAATTGAAGGACGAAATCAACCAACATGTTCGTTTACTAATATTTACTTTGCTTTACGTTTTTTTTAATGAGGGCCTTATGGTTTATTTCAGTTGCATCACTGTAAGCAATAATGATATTAGTAATTAGTGTATGTGGCCCCTCAAAAATAACCGCAAAATGTTTAGATATATATGCAGACACACACGCACACGCACACACATTCCCCTCTTTCTAGGGTGTGAAATATATATATATATATATATATATCCCATCTCCTCCTACGCAAATGGCCTCGGTTAGATTTCGCCAGTCGACTCTGTCTCGAGCTTTTAATTCAATACTTCTCTATTCATCATCTACTTCGCTCTTCATAGTCCACAGCCATGTAGGCCTGGGTCTTCAAAAACTTCTAGTGCCTTGTGGAGCCCAGCTGAACGGTTGGTGAACTAATTTCTCTTTGGGAGTGCGAATAGCATGCCCAAACCATCTCCATCTAATTCTCATCATGACCTCGTCCACGTATGTCAATAGAGTAATCTCTCTTATAGTTACATTTCTAATCTTGTTCTGCCATTTAACTCCGAATATCTTTCTGAGGGCTTTGTTCTCAAATCTACTTAATCTATTGGAGATTGTTTCATTGTCATAACATGACTCATGTCCTAGAGTAAATCCGATTTCACTAAACTGATAGATAGTCTGATTTTTATATGTAATTTCAGGCGTTGCTGTACAATATGTCTCAAAATGAAAATTTGTTCTGTACAATTTCTACCTTTTCTAAATCATGCTTGTTCATCTCTCAGCTTTTCTTCAATTTCTCTCTCCAGTCTCTTTAGAAAAAAGCATACTATATATTTTCATAACAACTGACGTAAGTGTTATGCCTCTGTAATTATTGCAATCAGTCAGGTCTCCTTTTTTGGCTATTTTCACCAACACTCCTAACTCCCATTCATCAGCTTTTGCCTCTTCATGCCACATTCTACAAAATGATCTTATATAGTCTTGGAGTCACTTTATTTTCGGCCAGTATCATCCTCCTCATGGATTTTGTAATGCGTAGAACAGTCGGAGATGGTGGAGAAATATTGGACTGGATTGGTGATAGGAATTTAGCAGACCCTGAGTACGCTGATGATGCGATCCTTGGTGCTGAACACCACAGGATTTGAAATGCATGAAATATTACACGAGGTTGGGCTGAAGATAAATAGCAGGAAGACAGATGATGAGAACGGAGTATACAATGGAATATGAAATATCATTGGAAGGAGAAAGGATTAATGAGGTAGAATCATTTAAGTATTTAGGAACTATGATCTCCAATGCAGGGTCTTTAGAAGTAGACTTAAGTGAAAGACTGAAAAAAAAGCAAATCAGACAATGGCTAGGTTAAGTAAAATTAGGAAATCAAATCGCCCGAGATTATATATAAAAATCAGACTATATATCAGTTTAGTGAGAGCGGTGTTACTTTATGGACATGAGTCATGGTATGACAATGAAACAGTCTCCAATATATTTAGTAGATTTGAGAACAAAGCCCTTAGAAGGATATTGGGAGTTAAACAGCAGAACAGGATTAGAAATGAAACTATTTAAAGAGATTACTCAAGTGCCAAATGTGGATGAAATCATGATGAGGGGTAGATGGAAATGTTTTAGGCACGCTCTTTGCACTCCCCAAGAACGATAGTTCATCAGACGTTCAACTAGGCTCCACAAGGCACTAGAAGTGTTGGAATACCAAGTTAGGCCAACATAGCTGAGGACTATGAAGCGCAAAATAGGGGATAATGAATGGAGAAGTATTAAATTAAAAGCTCAAGATAGAGACGACTGACGAAATTTAACCGAGACCCTTTGCGTCAATAGGTGTAAGAGATGATTATATACTGTATATATATATATATATATATATAAATATATAAGTATATATATATACGTATGTGTATATATATATATATATATATTTATACACACACACACACACACACACACATATATATATATATATATACACATATGTATATATATATATATACACATATGTATATATATATATATATATATATCATAAATTATGTAAACAGTATGTATACACATAGACACAGAAATATATATGTATGTATATATATATATATATATATATGATAAAAACCAACCATTAGATTCTAATCACACGCGTTCCCACAATATTGCTGAATTTTCGCTCTTCATATTTTCCAGCCTAAATATCCTTAAAATAATCTTTTAATTAGAGCTGACGTTATCAGCCAGGAAAAACGTTGAAGCTTTTGAGCAATCCATTGCAAAAAAAAAAAGAAAAAAAAAAAGGAACCTTTAAGCCCGCATTAATTAAGATACTGTTTCAGCCAAATTTTTTTCTTCCAATTTGGTAGGGGGAAGCCAGCAAACTCTACGGGTAGTTACACTCCCTCTTTCGTTCTGATTCAATTTAGCTCTGGGCAGAGTGTACTGTTTCGCATGCTGTAAATATTAAGATTTTTGGTTTCTGTGTCAGCTTTTGAGAGAGAGAGAGAGAGAGAGAGAGGAGAGAGAGAGAGAGAGAGAGAGAGAGAGAGCCTTACCTTACCTTATTGCCTTATTTTTTGTTTGGGTTCCCCCAGGTCCCTCAGTGTGAGGCACCTCGTATATCCACCAGAGAGTTGCTAATACATCTTCCGGTGTATTTTGCATCTTCCAGTCTTGGATGGTCTGGGATGCATCTTAGGTATTTATCGAGCTGATTTTTAAACGCATCTACGCTCACTCCTGATATGTTTCTTAGATGAGCTGGCAGCACATTAAATAGTCGCTGCATTATCGATGCTGGTGCGTAGTGGATTAATGTCCTGTGCGCCTTTCTCAGTTTACCTGGAATGCTTTTTGCAACTATTAATCTACCTCGGCTTGCTCTTTCTGATACTTTAAGCTCCATGATGTTTTCAGCAATTCCTTCTATTTGCTTCCATGCTTGTATTATCATGTAGCGTTCTCTTCTCCTTTCTAGACTGTATAGTTTTAAAAATTGCAGTCTTTCCCAGTAATCAAGGTCCTTAACTTCTTCTATTCTAGCAGTATAGGACCTTTGTACACTCTCTATTTGCGCAATATCCTTTTGGTAGTGTGGGTACCATATCACATTGCAGTACTCGAGTGTACTACGCACATAAGTTTTGTAAAGCATAATCATGTGTTCAGCTTTTCTTGTTTTAAAGTGTCTGAATAACATTCCCATTTTTGCTTTACATTTAGCCAACAGTGTTGCTATTTGGTCGTTGCATAACATATTCCTATTTAAAATTACACCAAGGTCTTTAATTGCTTCCTTGTTTGTGATTGTCTCATTATTAGGTCCCTTGTATGCATACACCATTCCTTCTCTGTTTCCATAATTTATTGATTCGAATTTATCGGAGTTAAATACCATCCTATTTATCTCCGCCCATTCATATATTTTGTTTAGATCTCTTTGTAGTGAGTTCCTATCTTCATCACAAGTAATTTCTCTACTTATTCTTGTGTCATCGGCGAAACTTCTCACTACGGAGTTTTCAACATCACAGTCTATGTCTGAGATCATAATAACAAATAGCAGTGCAGCTAATACCGTACCTTGGGGCACACCAGATATTACCTGGGCTTCATCTGATTTCTCGTCATTTGCAACCACTATCTGTTTTCTGTTTTGCAGGAATTCTTTTACCCATTTTCCAATCTTTCCCACAATATTATGCTTTCTCATTTTTTTTTCTCCAATATGTTATGGTCTACCTTGTCAAAGGCTTTTGCAAAATCTAGATAGATCACATCTGTGTCTTTTTCATTTATCATATTATTGTATATGTTTTCATAGTGAGCTATCAGTTGGGTCTGTGTACTTTTTCCAGGTACGAAACCGTGTTGACCCATATTAAACAAATTATTTTTGACCAAATGGTTCATTATTTTCTTTTTTATTACCCTCTCATACACTTTCATAATATGTGATGTTAGACTAACAGGTCTATAATTGCTTGCCTCTAGTCTTGATCCACTTTTGAAGATAGGGGTTATATAAGCTAATTTATGTTTAACATATATCTCGCTCATATCTATACTCTGTCTTAGCAGTATTGCAAGTGGCTTCGCGATAGTGTTTGCAGTTTTTTTTAACAAAATCGCTGGAACTCCATCTGGTCCGGCTGCCGATCCATTTTTAATTTCGTTTATAGCCGTGACAATATCTGCTTCATTAATATCTATATCCGTTAGATATTCAACATTTTCTTCTCTCATTTCTGTTTCATTATTCTCATTCGCAATTCTTGGCGTGAACTCACTCTTATATTTTTCTGCTAATATGTTGCATATTTCCTTTCTTTCATTCGTTAGCCGTCCTTCAATTCTTAGAGGGCCTATTTCTATTCTCCTTTTATTCATCTTTTTTGCATAGGAGTAAAGTACTTTGGGGTTTCTTTTTATATTTTGAAGTGTCCTTTCTTCTAAGTCCCTTTTTTCATTTTCTTTCGACTGTATAATCTTTTGTTCTGCATTTTCTATCTTACATTTTATTTCCCTCATTTTCCACACATTTTTTTCTTTTGCAAGATTTTTCTTCCACTTTTTAATTTTCTGAAATAAGATCCTTCTGTCTCTTGGTATGCACGTCTTTTGTTTATTGTTTTTTTTCGGTACATATTTTTCAACAATTTTCTCCAGTATTTTGTACAGTATATCCGTATTTACCTGTATATTATCACTTATAAATACATTTTTCCATTCTTTATTCAGTTCTTCATTTATTTCTGACCATTTTATATTCTTACTGTAAAAGTTATATTTTCCATATCCTTCCCAAAGTTTTGTGCTTTTATTAATTCTGTGATCACTTGCTTTGGAATGAACTATCAATTCTATGACATTGTGGTCTGAAATTCCCGTGTTATACACTATTATTTCTTTAACATAATTCACCTCATTCACAAATACTAGATCTAGGACATTTTCCTTTCTTGTTGGAATGTGGTTTATTTGTTGCATATTATGTTCTAATAGCATATCTTGAAGCTTTTCAAATTGCCTCTTATCTTCTGCGCTACTATTACTATCTTTTTTATATGTATACATACAACCACTTTCTTCTATCCGTTCTT
>NC_090736.1:8561372-8568872 GCF_036898095.1 Palaemon carinicauda | reverse complement strand
AGTAAACGTATTTCCCTATGGTCCTCTAGAGCAGGGTTGCCAGGTTGGCCTTTTTCGTGCACAAAAAATCCAAATTTGGTCTTTTTTTTCGTGCTAGATACCTAAGTTTGGCCTTTTTGAAATTGATTAACCTTAAATGTTATATTTTCGGCCTTTTTTAACTATTAGGTTGGCCTTTTAAAGCTGCAGTTAATATGACGTTGGCCTTTTCTCATTTGGAAAACCTGGCAACTCTGCTCTAGAGCCACTTGGCCAATATCAAAACTATCCAGTATAATAACCATCTCTTCTTCATCTCCCCTTTTTTTTTCTCATTTGGAAAACCTGGCAACTCTGCTCTAGAGCCACTTGGCCAATATCAAAACTATCCAGTATAATAACCATCTCTTCTTCATCTCCCCTTTTTTTTCTCATTTGGAAAACCTGGCAACTCTGCTCTAGAGCCACTTGGCCAATATCAAAACTATCCAGTATAATAACCATCTCTTCTTCATCTCCCCTTTTTTTTTCTCATTTGGAAAACCTGGCAACTCTGCTCTAGAGCCACTTGGCCAATATCAAAACTATCCAGTATAATAACCATCTCTTCTTCATCTCCCCTTTTTTTTTCTCATTTGGAAAACCTGGCAACTCTGCTCTAGAGCCACTTGGCCAATATCAAAACTATCCAGTATAATAACCATCTCTTCTTCATCTCCCCTTTTTTTTTCTCATTTGGAAAACCTGGCAACTCTGCTCTAGAGCCACTTGGCCAATATCAAAACTATCCAGTATAATAACCATCTCTTCTTCATCTCCCCTTTTTTTTTCTCATTTGGAAAACCTGGCAACTCTGCTCTAGAGCCACTTGGCCAATATCAAAACTATCCAGTATAATAACCATCTCTTCTTCATCTCCCCTTTTTTTTTCTCATTTGGAAAACCTGGCAACTCTGCTCTAGAGCCACTTGGCCAATATCAAAACTATCCAGTATAATAACCATCTCTTCTTCATCTCCCCTTTTTTTTTCTCATTTGGAAAACCTGGCAACTCTGCTCTAGAGCCACTTGGCCAATATCAAAACTATCCAGTATAATAACCATCTCTTCTTCATCTCCCCTTTTTTTTTCTCATTTGGAAAACCTGGCAACTCTGCTCTAGAGCCACTTGGCCAATATCAAAACTATCCAGTATAATAACCATCTCTTCTTCATCTCCCCTTTTTTTTTCTCATTTGGAAAACCTGGCAACTCTGCTCTAGAGCCACTTGGCCAATATCAAAACTATCCAGTATAATAACCATCTCTTCTTCATCTCCCCTTTTTTTTTTCTCATTTGGAAAACCTGGCAACTCTGCTCTAGAGCCACTTGGCCAATATCAAAACTATCCAGTATAATAACCATCTCTTCTTCATCTCCCCTTTTTTTTTTCTCATTTGGAAAACCTGGCAACTCTGCTCTAGAGCCACTTGGCCAATATCAAAACTATCCAGTATAATAACCATCTCTTCTTCATCTCCCCTTTTTTTTCTCATTTGGAAAACCTGGCAACTCTGCTCTAGAGCCACTTGGCCAATATCAAAACTATCCAGTATAATAACCATCTCTTCTTCATCTCCCCTTTTTTTTTCTCATTTGGAAAACCTGGCAACTCTGCTCTAGAGCCACTTGGCCAATATCAAAACTATCCAGTATAATAACCATCTCTTCTTCATCTCCCCTTTTTTTTTCTCATTTGGAAAACCTGGCAACTCTGCTCTAGAGCCACTTGGCCAATATCAAAACTATCCAGTATAATAACCATCTCTTCTTCATCTCCCCTTTTTTTTCTCATTTGGAAAACCTGGCAACTCTGCTCTAGAGCCACTTGGCCAATATCAAAACTATCCAGTATAATAACCATCTCTTCTTCATCTCCCCTTTTTTTTCTCATTTGGAAAACCTGGCAACTCTGCTCTAGAGCCACTTGGCCAATATCAAAACTATCCAGTATAATAACCATCTCTTCTTCATCTCCCCTTTTTTTTTCTCATTTGGAAAACCTGGCAACTCTGCTCTAGAGCCACTTGGCCAATATCAAAACTATCCAGTATAATAACCATCTCTTCTTCATCTCCCCTTTTTTTTTCTCATTTGGAAAACCTGGCAACTCTGCTCTAGAGCCACTTGGCCAATATCAAAACTATCCAGTATAATAACCATCTCTTCTTCATCTCCCCTTTTTTTTCTCATTTGGAAAACCTGGCAACTCTGCTCTAGAGCCACTTGGCCAATATCAAAACTATCCAGTATAATAACCATCTCTTCTTCATCTCCCCTTTTTTTTTCTCATTTGGAAAACCTGGCAACTCTGCTCTAGAGCCACTTGGCCAATATCAAAACTATCCAGTATAATAACCATCTCTTCTTCATCTCCCCTTTTTTTTTCTCATTTGGAAAACCTGGCAACTCTGCTCTAGAGCCACTTGGCCAATATCAAAACTATCCAGTATAATAACCATCTCTTCTTCATCTCCCCTTTTTTTTTCTCATTTGGAAAACCTGGCAACTCTGCTCTAGAGCCACTTGGCCAATATCAAAACTATCCAGTATAATAACCATCTCTTCTTCATCTCCCCTTTTTTTTTCTCATTTGGAAAACCTGGCAACTCTGCTCTAGAGCCACTTGGCCAATATCAAAACTATCCAGTATAATAACCATCTCTTCTTCATCTCCCCTTTTTTTTCTCATTTGGAAAACCTGGCAACTCTGCTCTAGAGCCACTTGGCCAATATCAAAACTATCCAGTATAATAACCATCTCTTCTTCATCTCCCCTTTTTTTTTCTCATTTGGAAAACCTGGCAACTCTGCTCTAGAGCCACTTGGCCAATATCAAAACTATCCAGTATAATAACCATCTCTTCTTCATCTCCCCTTTTTTTTCTCATTTGGAAAACCTGGCAACTCTGCTCTAGAGCCACTTGGCCAATATCAAAACTATCCAGTATAATAACCATCTCTTCTTCATCTCCCCTTTTTTTTTTTCATTTGGAAAACCTGGCAACTCTGCTCTAGAGCCACTTGGCCAATATCAAAACTATCCAGTATAATAACCATCTCTTCTTCATCTCCCTTTTTTTTTTTCTCATTTGGAAAACCTGGCAACTCTGCTCTAGAGCCACTTGGCCAATATCAAAACTATCCAGTATAATAACCATCTCTTCTTCATCTCCCCTTTTTTTTTTCTCATTTGGAAAACCTGGCAACTCTGCTCTAGAGCCACTTGGCCAATATCAAAACTATCCAGTATAATAACCATCTCTTCTTCATCTCCCCTTTTTTTTTTCTCATTTGGAAAACCTGGCAACTCTGCTCTAGAGCCACTTGGCCAATATCAAAACTATCCAGTATAATAACCATCTCTTCTTCATCTCCCCTTTTTTTTTTCTCATTTGGAAAACCTGGCAACTCTGCTCTAGAGCCACTTGGCCAATATCAAAACTATCCAGTATAATAACCATCTCTTCTTCATCTCCCCTTTTTTTTTTCTCATTTGGAAAACCTGGCAACTCTGCTCTAGAGCCACTTGGCCAATATCAAAACTATCCAGTATAATAACCATCTCTTCTTCATCTCCCCTTTTTTTTTTCTCATTTGGAAAACCTGGCAACTCTGCTCTAGAGCCACTTGGCCAATATCAAAACTATCCAGTATAATAACCATCTCTTCTTCATCTCCCCCTTTTTTTTCCAGCGTTCCTCAACAAGCTCGGAGCCACACTAGCGCAGAGGTCCAACCCGGACCCCAACATCGAGATCAAGGAGAAGTCCGCACTGTCATGGCGCAAGACGTCGCAGGTCCGACGCCGTATCAAGACGGCGACTGGCACCATCCCCATCTACGACTACATGACGCCCGAGGAAGAGGCTGCCATCGAAGCCGAGGCCATGCTCATGTCCGGCGGTGGAGGGGACCTCTCCGGAGAGGCTGCCGTGGCCGTTGAGACTGCGGCCCTTCAGGCTGGAATGTCAGTGAGTATTAGTTTCCTTTCGTCAGGTGGTTTTGTCTACTGTTTGCTTCTTCTGTGTTTGATTGCATGAGATATTATGTCATTTCTTGGATCATTGGTATATCTGGTGTTCTCAGTTTTTTTTGGGAATTCATTATCTCGTTGTATTTACAAGATGTTAAACTTAAAAAAAACAGTAATTTTAATCGCGAATTCTCCTTAAAAATAACTCTTCTCAGCCGTTTTTCAGTAAAAAATACAGGCGACGGTAATGTTACCTTACTTTGTTATTATCTTTTACGGGTTGGTCACCCCAATATCACCCCTTTTCGTTAATATGTCAGTTTTCAAAACGGTAAATGACTGACAACATTTTTTTCAGGGATTTTTATAGTTTTTTACGGCAATTTCTTAACTGTAGTAATGATAAAATCGTTATGGGTCAGGTCCTTATGGTCTCCACGTACAGATAGAAAATATTTATTTTATTACCATATGAAATTAACGGAGGACATATTGATGCGGTGAAAAAAAAATTGCATCGCCTAAACGTTCGTTTTTTTATGGTCTTTAAAGATCATGATGCAATAGACTTTTTAGACGTTTAGATGGTCCTTTTTTAGTAGATAACCTTTAAAGGCATTTGGTTGAAAAGTATCCAAAGATTTGATATTTATTAAAAATAACAAAAGCAGATAAGATACTCGTGATAATTTCAATTTCTTGGAAGATTTATTATAGATAGTTAAAAAGATATTCCGTCAAGTAAGCACAAACAGATAGTTTCAGCTTCGCGAGATCAATGAATTCCTGAAAACTGGAATGTCCAGGATTCCTAAAATTTGGAATGTCCTGATATTCCATTGGTAATAATTTGAAAATTTTCTTTATATACTTTTTTGTTCTTGACAACGATAGTCCTCTTCAGTGTTCCAGAAGAAAGGTAAGTCATATATATAATACTTGTAAATGTTTTACATATATGCCTATTCTTTTAAGAATGTTAAGACGAGAAAACACCCGATAAGGTTCGCAAACGTTTGAAAAGAAATGTAAAGATAAAATGTTGTTCTTTAAGAATAGCAAGTTATATAAAAGATGATACAGAGATTTACCTGTCTTTGAAAAAACTGAACTAGCTCATAATATATATATATGTATATATATATGTATATATATGTATATATATATATATATATATATATGTATATATAAGTATATATGGTTTGTATATATATATATATATATATATGCATATATTAAACAAGCTCCTCAACATATATGCACACACACACACATATATATATATATATATATATTACATATAATATATATATATATATATATATTACATATAATATATTACATATAATATATATATATATATATATATATGTGTGTGTGTGTGTGTGTGTATTATTTTGATGAGATTTAGAAGGGTTTTATCCAGGATGTCGGCTTTCCATTGTCCTTCAGGTAAATTCATGTAATTTATTTGATTTATGATGGCCAATTCCAGAATCTTGCTCCTGTACAGACAGGCACTTTATAAAAAGCTAAGATGACCAGCTCGTGTTGGTCTGATGCTTCAAGTCTCGAAAATGAACGAATTCTGAAATCCATATCTGACAGATCGTTTGTGTTTAGTTAATCTATTTAATCTTTGAACCACAGACCTGGCAGTTTGTCCCCCGTAGATTTTATCACAATCTTATATATATATATATATATATATACATATATATATATATATATATATGTATATATATATATATATATATATTGCATTAATAAAGGTGTTACATACTGTCTTGGAAGATGAAAAAACAAATGGGTATCAGCTTTTATATTCTTAGTTATATATTCTATACTTTCTGTATATGGAAAATTTATTTTATGTTATAAACATCTATATTTTATAGCATGATCTATTGTATATTGCATTGACTTTGTAGTAAGCATCGGGTAGAGTAGCTGGGTGAGTTGTTAAAAGATGATTTCATATTCTTTATTTAAGTAGGACTTTGAACAGATTATCCGTTCTCTAAGAAAAAAATACCATCTACTCCAGTCCTTGCAAAAACATTAGGGTAACTGAGGAAATGAATGCAGGGAACAGGAAATAACTGAGGAAATGAATGTAGGAAACAGAAAATAACTGAAGAAATGAATGTAGTAAATAAGAAAATGAATAAGGAAATGAATGCATGCAACAGTAAATAACGGAAGAAATGAATGTATGAAATAAGAAAATGAATAAGGAAATGAATGTAGGAAACAGAAAATAACTGAAGAAAGGAATGTAGAAAACAGAAAGTAAGAGGAAATGAATGTAGGAATCAAAATAACTGAGGAAATGAATGTAAGAAACAGAAAATAACAGGAAATGAATGTAGAAAACAGAAAATAACTGAGGATATGAATATAGTAAATAAAAAATAACTGAGGAAATGAATGTAGGAAACAGAAAATAACTGAGGAAATGAATGTAGGAAACAGAAAATAAGTGAAGAAATGAATGTAGTAAATAAGAAAATGAATAAGGAAATGAATGTAGGCAACAGAAAATAACCGAAGAAATGAATGTATGAAATAAGAAAACGAATAAGGAAATAAATGTAGGAAACAGAAAATATCTGAAGAAATTATTGTAGAAAACAGAAAATAACAGGAAAGGAATGTAGAAAACAGAAAATAACTGAGGAAATGAATATAGTAAATAAAAAAATAACTGAGGAAATGAATGTAGGAAACAAAATAACTGAAAAAATGAATGCAGGAAACAGAAAGCAACGGGAAAGGAATGTAAGAAACAGAAAATAACTGAGGATATGAATATAGTAAATAAAAAATAACTGAGGAAATGACTGTAGGAAACAGAAAATAACCGAGGAAATGAATGTAGGGAACAAAATAAGTGAGGAAATGAATGTAGGAAACAAAATAATTTAGGAAATGAATGTAGGAAACCGAAAATAACTGAAGAAATGAATGTAGGAAATAAGAAAATGAATAAGGAAATGAATGTAGGAAACAGAAAATAACAGGAAATGAATGTAGGAAACAAAATAAATAAGGAAATAAATGTAGGAAACAGAAAATAACTGAGGAAATGAATGTAGGAAACAGAAAATAACAGGAAATGAATGTAGAAAACAGAAAATAACTGAGGATATGAATATAGTAAATAAAAAATAACTGAGGAAATGAATGTAGGAAACAGAAAATAACTGAGGAAATGAACGCAGTAAATAAAAAATAACAGGAAATGAATGTAGGAAACAAAATAACTGAGGAAATGAATGTAGGAAAATAATAACTAAGGAAATGAATGTAGGAAACAGAAAATAACTGAGGAAATGAATGTAGGAAAATAAATAACGGAAAAAATGAATGTAGGTAATAAAAAAAATAACTGAGGAAATGAATATAGGAAAAAGAAAAAGTTTTCCATACACAGTGATGTTATACCTTGAGGATTCTCTTATAAACATTATATGAAAAAAAAGATAATTTTGAAATTCATTTT
>NC_090736.1:8553872-8558872 GCF_036898095.1 Palaemon carinicauda | reverse complement strand
TTGAAATTTCTTTTTATCTCTGTTTTTTATTCTGATGACCTTTTGTCTGTCTGTCTGTCTCTGTGTCTTTATACATATCTAGTTATCTCTCTCTCTCTCTCTCTCTCTCTCTCTCTCTCTCTCTCTCTATATATATATATATATATATTATATATATATATATATATACATATATATACATACATATATATATATATATATATATATCATCCAATTCCGGTTAAAGAAAAATAATATTTTTTTCTATTCAATATCCAGTACCTTCAGTTGTTTGAGCCCTTATCATATGGCATTTTTGGGGCTACATTGTTTGTACGATAAATTAAACTTCAATGATGGCGAAAATTACAAATACAGTTAATTATGAATATATGGTCAGTCTCTGGGGCTTGGTCCTTCATGAGAGGCCTTTACTGTACAATATAATTATTTATTATGTATCAACCATCCGCTGCGTATCATGAAATCAAGGGCAACTATACACTTCGTATCATGAAATCAAGGGCATTCATCCTCTACATATCCTGAAACCAAGGGCATCCATCCTCTACGTATCATGAAATCAAGGGCAACCATCCCTTAGGTATCTTGAAATCAAGGGCAACCATCCTCTACATATCATGAAATCAAGGGCATCCGTCCTATACGTATCATGAAATCAAGGGCAACCGTCCTATACGTATCAGGAAATCAAGGGCATCCATCCTCTACGTATCAGAAATCAAGGGCATCCATCCTCTACGTATCATGAAATCAAGGGCATCCATCCTCTACGTATCATGAAATCAAGGGCATCCATCCTCTACGTATCATGAAATCAAGGGCATCCATCCTCTACGTATCATGAAATCAAGGGCATCCATCCTCTACGTATCATGAAATCAAGGGCATCCATCCTCTACGTATCATGAAATCAAGGGCATCCATCCTCTACGTATCATGAAATCAAGGGCATCCATCCTCTACGTATCATGAAATCAAGGGCATCCATCCTCTACGTATCATGAAATCAAGGGCATCCATCCTCTACGTATCATGAAATCAAGGGCATCCATCCTCTACGTATCATGAAATCAAGGGCATCCATCCTCTACGTATCATGAAATCAAGGGCATCCATCCTCTACGTATCATGAAATCAAGGGCATCCATCCTCTACGTATCATGAAATCAAGGGCATCCATCCTCTACGTATCATGAAATCAAGGGCATCCATCCTCTACGTATCATGAAATCAAGGGCATCCATCCTCTACGTATCATGAAATCAAGGGCATCCATCCTCTACGTATCATGAAATCAAGGGCATCCATCCTCTACGTATCATGAAATCAAGGGCATCCATCCTCTACGTATCATGAAATCAAGGGCATCCATCCTCTACGTATCATGAAATCAAGGGCATCCATCCTCTACGTATCATGAAATCAAGGGCATCCATCCTCTACGTATCATGAAATCAAGGGCATCCATCCTCTACGTATCATGAAATCAAGGGCATCCATCCTCTACGTATCATGAAATCAAGGGCATCCATCCTCTACGTATCATGAAATCAAGGGCATCCATCCTCTACGTATCATGAAATCAAGGGCATCCATCCTCTACGTATCATGAAATCAAGGGCATCCATCCTCTACGTATCATGAAATCAAGGGCATCCATCCTCTACGTATCATGAAATCAAGGGCATCCATCCTCTACGTATCATGAAATCAAGGGCATCCATCCTCTACGTATCATGAAATCAAGGGCATCCATCCTCTACGTATCATGAAATCAAGGGCATCCATCCTCTACGTATCATGAAATCAAGGGCATCCATCCTCTACGTATCATGAAATCAAGGGCATCCATCCTCTACGTATCATGAAATCAAGGGCATCCCCATCCTCTACGTATCATGAAATCAAGGGCATCCATCCTCTACGTATCATGAAATCAAGGGCATCCATCCTCTACGTATCATGAAATCAAGGGCATCCATCCTCTACGTATCATGAAATCAAGGGCATCCATCCTCTACGTATCATGAAATCAAGGGCATCCCCATCCTCTACGTATCATGAAATCAAGGGCATCCATCCTCTACGTATCATGAAATCAAGGGCATCCATCCTCTACGTATCATGAAATCAAGGGCATCCATCCTCTACGTATCATGAAATCAAGGGCATCCATCCTCTACGTATCATGAAATCAAGGGCATCCATCCTCTACGTATCATGAAATCAAGGGCATCCATCCTCTACGTATCATGAAATCAAGGGCATCCATCCTCTACGTATCATGAAATCAAGGGCATCCATCCTCTACGTATCATGAAATCAAGGGCATCCATCCTCTACGTATCATGAAATCAAGGGCATCCCCATCCTCTACGTATCATGAAATCAAGGGCATCCATCCTCTACGTATCATGAAATCAAGGGCATCCATCCTCTACGTATCATGAAATCAAGGGCATCCATCCTCTACGTATCATGAAATCAAGGGCATCCATCCTCTACGTATCATGAAATCAAGGGCATCCATCCTCTACGTATCATGAAATCAAGGGCATCCCCATCCTCTACGTATCATGAAATCAATGGCATCCATCCTCTACGTATCATGAAATCAAGGGCATCCCCATCCTCTACGTATCATGAAATCAAGGGCATCCATCCTCTACGTATCATGAAATCAAGGGCATCCATCCTCTACGTATCATGAAATCAAGGGCATCCATCCTCTACGTATCATGAAATCAAGGGCATCCATCCTCTACGTATCATGAAATCAAGGGCATCCATCCTCTACGTATCATGAAATCAAGGGCATCCATCCTCTACGTATCATGAAATCAAGGGCATCCATCCTCTACGTATCATGAAATCAAGGGCATCCATCCTCTACGTATCATGAAATCAAGGGCATCCATCCTCTACGTATCATGAAATCAAGGGCATCCATCCTCTACGTATCATGAAATCAAGGGCATCCATCCTCTACGTATCATGAAATCAAGGGCATCCATCCTCTACGTATCATGAAATCAAGGGCATCCATCCTCTACGTATCATGAAATCAAGGGCATCCATCCTCTACGTATCATGAAATCAAGGGCATCCATCCTCTACGTATCATGAAATCAAGGGCATCCATCCTCTACGTATCATGAAATCAAGGGCATCCATCCTCTACGTATCATGAAATCAAGGGCATCCATCCTCTACGTATCATGAAATCAAGGGCATCCATCCTCTACGTATCATGAAATCAAGGGCATCCATCCTCTACGTATCATGAAATCAAGGGCATCCATCCTCTACGTATCATGAAATCAAGGGCATCCCCATCCTCTACGTATCATGAAATCAAGGGCATCCATCCTCTACGTATCATGAAATCAAGGGCATCCCCATCCTCTACGTATCATGAAATCAAGGGCATCCATCCTCTACGTATCATGAAATCAAGGGCATCCCCATCCTCTACGTATCATGAAATCAAGGGCATCCATCCTCTACGTATCATGAAATCAAGGGCATCCATCCTCTACGTATCATGAAATCAAGGGCATCCATCCTCTACGTATCATGAAATCAAGGGCATCCATCCTCTACGTATCATGAAATCAAGGGCATCCATCCTCTACGTATCATGAAATCAAGGGCATCCCCATCCTCTACGTATCATGAAATCAAGGGCATCCATCCTCTACGTATCATGAAATCAAGGGCATCCCCATCCTCTACGTATCATGAAATCAAGGGCATCCATCCTCTACGTATCATGAAATCAAGGGCATCCATCCTCTACGTATCATGAAATCAAGGGCATCCATCCTCTACGTATCATGAAATCAAGGGCATCCCCATCCTCTACGTATCATGAAATCAAGGGCATCCATCCTCTACGTATCATGAAATCAAGGGCATCCATCCTCTACGTATCATGAAATCAAGGGCATCCCCATCCTCTACGTATCATGAAATCAAGGGCATCCATCCTCTACGTATCATGAAATCAAGGGCATCCCCATCCTCTACGTATCATGAAATCAAGGGCATCCATCCTCTACGTATCATGAAATCAAGGGCATCCATCCTCTACGTATCATGAAATCAAGGGCATCCATCCTCTACGTATCATGAAATCAAGGGCATCCATCCTCTACGTATCATGAAATCAAGGGCATCCATCCTCTACGTATCATGAAATCAAGGGCATCCATCCTCTACGTATCATGAAATCAAGGGCATCCATCCTCTACGTATCATGAAATCAAGGGCATCCCCATCCTCTACGTATCATGAAATCAAGGGCATCCATCCTCTACGTATCATGAAATCAAGGGCATCCATCCTCTACGTATCATGAAATCAAGGGCATCCATCCTCTACGTATCATGAAATCAAGGGCATCCATCCTCTACGTATCATGAAATCAAGGGCATCCATCCTCTACGTATCATGAAATCAAGGGCATCCCCATCCTCTACGTATCATGAAATCAAGGGCATCCATCCTCTACGTATCATGAAATCAAGGGCATCCATCCTCTACGTATCATGAAATCAAGGGCATCCATCCTCTACGTATCATGAAATCAAGGGCATCCATCCTCTACGTATCATGAAATCAAGGGCATCCCCATCCTCTACGTATCATGAAATCAAGGGCATCCATCCTCTACGTATCATGAAATCAAGGGCATCCATCCTCTACGTATCATGAAATCAAGGGCATCCATCCTCTACGTATCATGAAATCAAGGGCATCCATCCTCTACGTATCATGAAATCAAGGGCATCCATCCTCTACGTATCATGAAATCAAGGGCATCCCCATCCTCTACGTATCATGAAATCAAGGGCATCCATCCTCTACGTATCATGAAATCAAGGGCATCCATCCTCTACGTATCATGAAATCAAGGGCATCCATCCTCTACGTATCATGAAATCAAGGGCATCCATCCTCTACGTATCATGAAATCAAGGGCATCCATCCTCTAC
>NC_090736.1:8523410-8543410 GCF_036898095.1 Palaemon carinicauda | reverse complement strand
CTTATAATTCATTTTGTTTGCTTACATGTTGATTTGTGAGTTTTACTTTACACTTTTATTCATCCACACTTAGTACACATTTATTCGGCTGCTTTCATGTTAATTCATTTATCTCATGGCCTACCATTAAATTCATGGCCTTTGAATATTCATGGAAAATTATTTCTTTGAGAGAAACAGACTAGGGACCGGTTGAAAGGCAAATCTTTCCGTAAAAAAAAGAAAAAAAAAAGAGAGAGAGAGAGAGAGAGAGAGAGAGAGAGAGAGAGAGAGAGAGAGAGAGAGAGAGAGAGAGAGAGAGAGAGAGAGAGAGCCTTACCTTATTGCCTTATTTTTTGTTTGGGTTCCCCCAGGTCCCTCAGTGTGAGGCACCTCGTATATCCACCAGAGAGTTGCTAATGTATCTTCCGGTGTATTTTGCATCTTCCAGTCTTGGATGGTCTGGGATGCATCTTAGGTATTTATCGAGCTTATTCTTAAACACATCTACGCTCACTCCTGATATGTTTCTTAGATAAGCTGGCAGCACATTAAATAGTCGCTGCATTATCGATGCTGGTGCGCAGTGGATTAATGTCCTGTGGGCCTTTCTCAGAGAGAGAGAGAGAGAGAGAGAGAGAGAGAGAGAGAGGAATTGAATGGATTGTAACTTCAGGCGATTGTTCGTCTTAGGTGATGCCAGATCGGCTTCAGTGTTATTTATCCATTTTGGAAACATGGAAGAAGAAAAAAAATCCAGGATTTGAAAGAATGTTACTTCTACTTCTTTTGTCAGGAATGGGGTTGTGGTGGCCGATGTGGTAACGTCCCTGACTTGTGAACGTCAGACTGGGGTTCGAGTCCCGCTCAGACTCGTTAGTTTCTTTGGTCGCTGCAACCTCACCATCCTTGTGAGTTAAGGAGGGGCGGGTTTGGGGGAGCCTTTAGGTCTATCTGCTGAGTCATCAGGAGCCATTACCTGGCCCTCCTTGGTCCTAGCTTGGGTGGAAAGGGGCCTTGGGCACTAATCATACGTGTATATGGTCAGTCTCTAGGGCATTGTCCTGCTCGATAAGGCAATGTCACTGTTCCCTGCCATTCATGAGTGGCCTTTAAACCTTTAATGGTAACTATACTTTTTATCCGGAATGGTAACTATACTTTTTGTCGGTAATGGTAACTATACTTTTTATCCGGAATGGTAACTATACTTTTTGTCGGTAATGGTAACTATACTTTTTATCCGGAATGGTAACTATACTTTTTGTCGGTAATGGTAACTAATTTTTTTATGGGAAATGATAACTAAACTTTTTTATCGGGAATGGTAGCTATACTCTTTTATGGGCAATGGTAACTATATTTTTTTATGGGAAATGGTAACTAAACTTTATTATCGGGAATGGTAACTATAATTTTTTATGGGAAATGGTAACTAAACTTTTTTATTAGGAATGGTAACTATACTTTTTTATGTGAAATGGTAACTAAATTTTATTATCGGGAATGGTAACTATACATTTTTATGGGGAATGCTAACCATACTTTTTTATCGGAAATGGTAACTATACTTTTTTGTCGGTAATGGTAACTATACTTTTTTGTCGGTAATGGTAACTATACTTTTTTATCGGTAATGGTAATGATACTTTTTTGTCAGTAATGGTAACTATACTTTTTTATCGGAAATGGTAACTATACTTTTTTGTCGGTAATGGTAACTATACTTTTTTGTCGGTAATGGTAACTATACTTTTTTGTCGGTAATGGTAACTATACTTTTTTATCGGAAATGGTAACTATACTTTTTTGTCGGTAATGGTAACTATACTTTTTTTATCGGAAATGGTAACTATACTTTTTTGTCGGTAATGGTAACTATACTTTTTTATCGGAAATGGTAACTATACTTTTTTGTCGGTAATGGTAACTATACTTTTTTATCGGGAATGGTAACCATACTTTTTTATGAGGAATGGTAACCATACTTTTTTATAAGGAATGGTAACCATACTTTTTTGTCTGTAATGATAACTACCTTTTTTATCGGGAATGGTAACTACTTTTGTGTCGGGAATGGTAATGACTTTTTTATCGGGAATGGTAACTATACCTTTTTATCAGGAATGATAATTATAATTTTTTGGTCTGTAAAGATAGCTACTTTTTATCGGGAATGGTAACTACTTTTTATCAGCAATGGTAACTACTTTTTTTCGGGAATGGTAACTACTTTTTTTATCGGGAATGGTAACTATTTTTTTATCGGGAATGGTAACTAATCTTTTACGGGACATTATTAAGAAAAATAACGTCTGGTAACTCATTAACATCGCATAATTTTTTTAGGTCACATCAATTTTGAGGTCATCATTATCATCATCATCTCCTACGCCCATTGACACCAAAGACCTCGGTTAGATTTTGCTAGTCGTCTCTATCTTGAGCTCTTAACTTATACTTCTCCATTCATCATCTCCCACTTCGCGGTTCATAGTCTTTAGCCATGTAGGCCTGGGTTTTGAGGTAATCAAATAAACATGAATTTCTTTAACTCTAGTAGTGACGTATTATTTGACGATATAACTTCACAAACCCAATATGTATAAAAAAATTGTATTTGGCTATTCTTTCTCCTAGTGCATAAGATTGTTACAAATCAAAGAGCTATGAAAAGAATAATGATGGGAATAACACTATTAGAAATAATTAGTGCTATTGTTCCTTATTTACTTTCCTCACTGGGCTATTTTCCCTGTTGGAGCCCCTGGGCTGTTTTCCCTGTTGGAGCCCCTGGGCTTATAGCATCCTGCTTTTCCAACTAGGGTTGTAGCTTAGCAAATAATAATAATAATAATAATAATAATAATAATATAAACATAAAAAGAGCAACAGGGATACAAGCGCAAACTAAAGTAGAGGATATTCTAACATGTAAGAAAATGGACAGGATATATAATAAGAATGACTGATAATAGATGGACATTAAGAATAACAGAATATGTCTCCCTAGAGACTGCAAAAGCAGCAGGGAAAGGAAGAGAGGTAAATGAATTGAGGAGGTAAGAACATTTGCGGGTATAGACTGGCATAAAAAGACCAAAAAAAAACAGACGCGTTTGGAAGGACATAACTGAGGTCTTTGTCCTGCAGTGGATTAGCAACGGCTGATGATGATGATGATGTTGATGATGAGGATACTTTAAAATTATATTAGTACTCGTCTTATACGTAATCCAATAGGTTGTTAAATGAAGAACAATTTTATCCGTTTTGGCAAAGTTGTCTTGTTTTTCTATATTAAGATTACCTGCCACTTCCGGCCGGGCACGGTCTCTTGCTAGAAAACGGTGTCTTAGTCGATGGAAGTAATAATAATAATAATAATAATAATAATAATAATAATAATAATAATAATAATAATAATAATAATAATGGATTTACTAGCGACGCTTATGTCTTTTGCTGATTTCTCCGACCTTCATTGCTGCTTTATTGGCATTACTGCTTACGCCGTTGTTTGCAATAATTAAATTGAGGATACGACTCGTGAGGATTTGTTTTATCATCATCATCATCATCATCATCATCATCATTATTATTATTATTATTATTATTATTATTATTATTATTATTATTATTATTACGTGCTAGGCTACAACCCTAGTTGGAAAAGCATGATGCCATAACCCCAAGGGCTCCAACAGAGAAAATAGCCCAGTGAGGAAAGGAAAGGAAATACGGAAATAAATAAACTACAGGAGAAGTAATTAACAATTAAAATGAAATATTTTAAGAATAGTAACAATATTAGAATAAATCTTTCATATGTAAACCATAACAATTATACAAAAACAAAAGTTAGAGAAATAAGATAGAACAGTGTGCCCGAGTGCACCCTCTAGTAGTAGTAGTAGTAGTAGTAGTAGTAGTATCTGAATAGGCACATCTGTCAATTGAATATAACCCCATGATTTTAAATGCCAATAAGTATTCCTCACGATTTTGTTATGATTCATTATTAAAATTTATGGTTTTAACGTTTGATAAGAGTTTTCCGTTTGTCATATATTTTTGACCTACTATTTATTTATGAAAAAAAAAAAAATATTCTCTATCAAACAGTAAAGGGGAAAAACTAAGATGCATCCCTTCGACTCCTAAATAAAATCGTACGAGTAAATAAAAATACATTTCCGAGAGTGGTCTCCGCTTCTCACCTTACCAGCGTCGACTCGTTTGTCTTTTGTTTATTTTCATCCCAAGTCTTTCGACATTTGGATATCCCTTCCGTCTGCTCATGCCGATGTCTTTCGACAGCGTCGTTTATCGGGGCGTGTCTTTGCTGTTTGATGTTTATGTTTAGTTTTTTCCATTAAGTTTTCCGTCTCATTTATCATTGCCGATGCCTCTAAATCTCCTCTTTCTCTGGGTCGCGTGGTGTAAACGTGGTGGCCGCAAGGTATGGACCGATGGCGTCTGGTGCCAAGTTTTGCCGGCGCGGAGGGTTGTTGGCTGACGATGGAGGAGGAGATGGTGGTGGTGGAGGAGATGGTGGTGGTGGAGGTAGATTGCAGGGCACGGTGGTGCCCTGGCTGCCCGCTAATGCCCAGTTGGCGCCCCGTACCCGCTCCTTTCGCTTGCGGAAGATGTAACATCGATTGTGGTCTTCCTGATTCCCTTGTTGCTGGAAGCCCTGGCCTTCAGGTGGTGTTCTGTGGCTCCTCACTGAAGAGTGTAAGGAAAAAAAAGAAGAATAAGAGGAGAAATTCTTTTCTTGGAAGTGTTGGAAGGGACGACCAAGGCGGTAATTAGTGAAAAAATAAAATACTGAAGATAATTCGGGTAAGATCTGTGAGGCCTTAGTGTCAGAAAGAAAATGCTTTTTTGTTATAATCTGAATGTTCTGTCTGTGGTTTGAAGCAAAATAAATTGTGAAGTAGCTACTCTAATGTGATAAAAGACTGTGATATAGAAACTCAAATTATTTTTCATGACAAGTGTAGCCATTTGTAGTTCTAACCAAGGGATATAAAAAAACTTCAAGATGACCGACTACTGCCGCATTACAGGGCACGCCCGCAACTTGCCCAAACCTTGTTACTTTCCTCTTTTACCTCCTATTACTCCAGCTGATGCAAAGAAGTTGGGTAGACTCACCGGGAAAACCCCTGTGGTACACACTTTCAGCCCTATCATTGCCTTTGGGAAGCCAATTAGATTCGATGGCGTTGAAGGATGTAAAATTACGAAGTTTGAAGATTGTAATTATGTCTATATGATATTTGAGAAGTCGAAGGACAACGAGATGACTTTCTATGATTTGGAATCAGTCTTCAATAAGATCAAGGGAAAACGCAAGAGACGCGTAGAAACGGACAGGGAATTCGTCTACCAAGTACCAAATCAAAAGACAAGTCTCGTTGTCTCACCAGAAATGGAGGAAGCCATCAGAAGAGGGGACGTTGAGAGTGTTTCAATGAGCAAAGACAGTAAGTACATTAATGTCAAAGTTACCCAGGGAAGAATTGTAAAATTGAAATGCAAACCCATGAGCTATGTGGATGTCCAAGAACGAGATAACCTCTACTATGGCTCAGGACAGAGCAAGGAAGTTCTTGAAGAGCAACAGAGGGTTGTTAATGAGCGCAACAAGAGGAAATCGAATACGATGGCAAGGAAAAAGCGATTTGAAGGACTCGAACTAAAAGCAGAAGAGGAATATCTCAGGGACACCATTAAACCACCATTTAAAAAGCCACTCGTGAAGTTTAATGCAAAACAAAGGGCTGAGAAGCTAGCACGAATGGAAGCCATGATGAGAGAACAGGCTCAAAATAAAGCTATTGTCCTGCCTAAACTTGATACGAAAAAGGCATCCGATGATCAATTGCAATATGAAAGAATGTTCTCTGATATAACAACAGCACAGACCACTTCCGTAAACCTTACAGTTGTTGCTAAAGGCTTTAACTGGGCAGAAGCAGAAGCAGCAGAAAGTGCTGGTTTTGACTGGGATAGTTTCCCCCATGAAGAATTTATCGATCCCTTAGAAGTAGAAGAGTGTGCCATAAAAATAGAGGAAGCTGTTGTAAGAGAAGATATAACAAAGCTAGACATTGTAGCATCAATTGAAACCATCATCCCATCAAGTGGTATGTCAGACGATGTTACTAAAGCTGTGTTAGAAATAAAAGATGAAACACTTCTTAAGAAAACAGAGCATGTCCCTGAGACTTTGAAAATTATGAAAGATAAAGAACTGGTACCCAAATTTGATGACATTTGTAAAATTGCTGCAAATATTGATAAAGCTGAAATTGGTTACATGGTACATAAAGACGATGGTGTAGGATTTGTACCTAAGGCACTATTTGAAGAAACCGGACAAAAAGCTGTGGCTGGTGCTTTGGTCGAAGTAAATGAAGAGAAAAAGTTTGTTGCTGGTCAGGTCATTAAACTTGCTGATCAGGAATCTTTCATTGCTGGCCAAACTGTTGAAACAAGTGAAGGTAAGAAGTTTGTACCAGGACAAACTGTAATGGACAGAGAAGGAGAGGTTAAATTTGTTCCTGGTGAATGTGTGAAAGGGCTTGATGAAGAAGTTAATTTTGTGGCAGGTCAGATATTCCAAACTCCAAATGGACCAAAGTTTGTTTCTGGCCAAGTTATGGACATGGGGGATGGGAAGAAGTCATTTGTTTCTGGCCAGACAATCAATACTGATGAAGGACCAAAGTTCACTCCTGGTGAAATTGCTACTGATGTTTATGGTGAAGATGTATTTGTCCCTGGTTTGAAAATGCCCACCGTTGATGGAGGGAAATTTGTTGCAGGCCAAACATTCCAGTCTGAGGAAGGCATTTCCTTCAAACCGGGACAGATTTTGGATACAGTTGAAGGCCCCACCTTTGTCCCGGGTAAGACTTTCGAAACTCCAGAAGGTAAAAAGTTCATTAAAGGTGACCTTGTTAAAGATGACCAAGGTAAACTCAAATTCGAGCACCGACCATTTGATGTGGAAAAGATTAGCGAATGGCTTGTTATACCAAACCGTGAACTTCAACCCATCGCCTTTGCTGATAGGAATGTTGCTGGATTCATCGTCACTCCAACAAATACTGACGGTATCCGTGTGGGTGAAAAGTTACAAGGAGATATGGTTGAAACTCATGAAACTGTGCAGTTCTATATATCTGGTAAACTGCCTAAGGATTTATCACCGGAGGCAAAGGTAATTCCTGGGCAATTAATAGTAAATATAGAAGACAAGAGATTTATACCTGGCAAACTGATGGATACTCCAGAAGGAGAGAAATTTGTTCCTGGACAGCTTGTGAATACAACACATGGAGAAGAGTTCATACCAGGCCAGGTTGTTGAAAGTTCCGAGGGACCAAAGTTTGTGCCAGGTCAGCTCGTCATGACATCTCAGGGAGAAAAGTTTGTGCCAGGTCAGGTAATAGTAGAGGATGAAGGTCCTAAGTTTGTACCAGGTCAGATTATCCAGACTAAGAATGGTGCTACCTTTATTCCAGGTCAGATGATGACCACAGATGAAGGACAACTCTTTGTTCCAGGTCAGTTAGTTGAGACAAATGATGGCCCACGTTTTGTACCTGGTCAGGTGGTTGAAAGTCCAGAAGGGCCCAAGTTCATTCCTGGAACAATTATTGAAACTGATGAAGGTCTTAAGTATGTACCGCCAGATGCTGACGAGTATGATGAGGACTTTGAGATATCCTTCCAAGGCTATGAAGTTAGTCCAGAGGAACTTAAGCTACTTATGGTTAATCCCATCGATGCTCGTCCTCATTCACCTATCATGAATGAGGAATGTCTCATTGATTCAGCTACATTGAAGAAATTAGCAGTTGAATCTGTTGTTGTCCATGGAGTAACTCCAGAGCCACCTGCTCCAGAAAAGAAGAAGAAGAGAAAGAGGGCCAAAGTACAGATTGACATAGAAGAAGAAAAAATGGAGGCTGATGAGCCAGATGATGGCACAGAAATATTAGAATTACTTAACAAGTTTATCAAGGCAACTTCATGCATAAATCAAGCAAGAAAAGAAAAGGAGATGAGAAAGCTCTCAAATATTCTAGGCGATATTGAACACGAGACGATACCTTCTGTACAGATAGATGCAATGCTACGAATCTTGAAATTGAATGAAAGTGCAAGTAACGCATTCCGAGCATTCTTTGGGGAGGATGAAGAAACAATAAATTTCATTGTAGATAATATCGATGATACAGATACTATGACAAGGAACGATGAAGCTAAGAAGGCACTGAAGACAGCCATTCAGGGTGTTATTACTAGCAAATGTGATAAGGAAATACAAGACATCATTCACCTTTTGGATATTAATCCTGATAATCTGCTGACAGACCAAAAGATTCAAGTTCTTTTGACGGAAGCAGTTGGTATCGTCTGCGTTACAGGAAACGTCGAAGTAGCTGGCATGCTTGAGAAGTTCATATCGGAGCCCTCAGATCCAAACACACTTCGAGATAATAACGATGTAGTGAAAGTCCTTCGACAACTTCTGGTCATACATCAAATTGCAGATCGGGATCCTGAGGTTGCTCGAATACTTGAGGCGCTACAGAACAACCCTGAAGGTCTGAAGGACAGGCGAAAAGTGAGGGAGCTGCTGAGAAATGCTAACATGCTTCTCTGTAAACCTGATGCCAATTCTAAGAAGAAGTTTGACATCCGACATGTTGCTTCATCTAAAGACATTCCAAAGGAGATATTCGAACAAATCAAAGAGGACAAGAAAGAAGCTGACAGGTTCATCCAGAACCTCCCAGATGAGCTGTTTGAGGCCATCATGGGAGACAAAAGATGTGGGGAATACCTCCTTGGCTCTCTCGACTCTGAAAAAACCGGAAGGGCCAAATCAGAGCTGGACAAGTTCAAGAAGGGGATGGCCATCGTGGTGACCAAAGAGAGCATGCAAGCTGTAATACCCAAGGAGTACTCTCGATCCGTGTGCTATGGTATCATTCCTTACATTCTCATTGACGAAGAGGGATTCAAGTTCTTCGAGCGTGGACTCACCGGCAGGAAACTAGCACCAGCCAGAGTTATAGAGAACACTTGGTATATGCCTGACTCCTATTACATGAAGAAACCCTCGTTCGAGGTGCGTAAGAGATACCAAATTGAGGTCATCCTGTGGATACCCACTGTTCATTCCCAACCGTTTTTGACGTTAGGATCACCATCTTTTAACCACATCCATGTCATCATCATCATCCCATCACTGTTCTTGACGTTAGGATCATCATCTTTTAAACACATCCATATCATCATCATCATCATCATCCCATCTTCATCATCACCATCAACATTGCTCAATTACCTTACACTAATTCCACTCTTCGTCGTAATGTTTATCACCTCTCTTCAGATATTTTCCTCTGATAAACGTAATGTTTATCACCATAAGATTTAATCCCCACACACATGACATCTTTAAATGACATACTCTCACAAAACTCTTATCACATATCGAACTGGCTTATGACTGAACTGTTGAGTCTTTTCTATCACTCAAAAGATCCATAGAAATTTAAGATTTGAAACTGTCACTTGCAATTTAACATTCCAAGGAACTGTTTGAATATCACAGTAATTAGGACTGCAATGGTCAGAATAAATTACCAGCGCATTTCATTGCTAATGTTAACTGGTGTTGTTGCTTGTGCAAGTTTTCAAAGTCAAAACAAACAAAACTATTGACAAAGGAAGTAAAGTTTCAAAATCTAATATTACCTGTACTCTTTCTGAAAATTCTATTCAAAATTGTCGCGTAAGATAAGAGATATTTGAGGTTAAAACTTACATTTTGATATCCTTTCTAGAATTTCAATTCAGATTTTAAAAAATTGTATTTTAATTATATCCTTTCTAAAATTTAAATTCAGATTTCAATAATTTTTTTCATTGTAATCATATCCTTTCTAGAATTTTAATTCAGATTTAAATAGTTTTTGCATTTTAATCATATCCTTTCTAAAATTTCAATTCAGTTTTCAATTTTTTTAAAGATTCTAATTATATCTGTTCTAAAATTTCAATTCAGATTTCATTTTTTTTTTAAATTCTAATTATATACTTCCTAAAGTTTCAATTCAGATTTCAAATTTCTTTAGTTCTAATTATATCTTTTCTAATATTTCAATTCAAGTTTAAAATTTTTTGAATTCTAATTATATCCTTTCTAAAATTTCAATTGAAATTTCAAAATTTTTTTAATTCTAATTATATTCTTTCTAAAATCTCAATTGAAGTTTCAAAATTTGTTGAATTCTAATTATATCCTTTCTAAAATTTCAATTGAAATTTCAAAAACTTTTGAATTCTAATTATATCCTTTCCAAAATTTCAATTCAGATTTCAAATTTTTTTTTAATTCTAATTATATCCTTTCTAAAATCTCATTTCAAGTTTCAAAATTTTTTGAATTCTAATTATATCCTTTCTAAAATCCCAATTCAAGTTTCAAATTTTTTTAATTCTAATTATATCCTTTCTAAAATTTCAATTGAAGTTTCAAAATTTTTTAAATTCTAATTATATCCTTTATAAAATTTCAATTCAGATTTCAAAGTTTTTTGAATTCTATTTATATCTTTCCTAAAATTCAATTCAGATTTCAAAGTTTCTTAAATTCTAATTATATCTTTTCTAAAATTTCAATTCAAGTTTCAAAATTTTTAAAATTCTAATTATATCCTTTCTAAAATTTCAATTCAGATTTCAAAATTTTTTGAATTACAATTATATACTTTCTAAAATTTCAATTCAGATTTCAAATTTCTTTAATTCTAATTATATCCTTTCTAAAATCTCAATTGAAGTTTCAAAATTTTTTAGAATTTTAATTATATCCTTTCTAAAATTTCAATTCAGATTTCAAAGTTTTTTTAATTCTAATTATATCCCTTCAAAAATTTCAATTCAGATTTCAAAATTGTTTGAATTCTGATTATATCCTTTCTAAAATCTCAATTGAAATTTCAATTTTTTTTTTCAATTCTAATTATATTCTTTCTAAAATTTCAATTCAAGTTTCAAAAATTTTAAAATTCTAATTATATCCTTTCTAAACTTTCAATTCAGATTTCAAAATTTTTTTTGGCTGGTTAGAAAAGACTCCATCATCTAAATAATCACCCCACTTTAGCACCATTAACATTTTGATTAGCATGACACCAGACAAACACATTATTTCATCGGAAAAAAAAAATATTTGACAATATTTGTTGGTTTTAGTAGAACGTTTCTTTTTTAACAAATCGTGTCAAGTTCGTGAATTAAATAGACTCGTCAGATTTAATTAACAAGAGGTCGTTAACAGATGAACATGTTAGCCGTGCAAAGTTATAAATACTAGATGATATCTTTTCTTTATATAATCATAAAGTCTCTCTCTCTCTCTCTCTCTCTCTCTCTCTCTCTCTCTCTCTCTCTCTCTCTCTTTGGGGCGTGAGATAATATTAGTTTAATTTTTCTCTCCCTTTGTTATCATGAACATTATTACTTTCTTGCCCCCTATGTGCTTATTTGTCTATATATACTATTGTGTAGCAAGTCTTCATCTTCTTCTCAGAGGAAAATCATAGCTTTCACAGCACAAAAGTCACCAGCATAATTTCTTGATATTTTGACATTTTACTTAAAGTTGCCAACTGGTGCTGACAGCTTTGATCTATCAATAAAAAGAATAATTCAAGTAAAGTCAAAAGGCTTTATAATAGAGAAAGATATTAAGATATATATTTTTTTAAACTGGTGATCAATCATTAGTCGAAATTCCCATGGATAACACCAACATACAATTGTTGATATTTTAACATTTTATTTAAAATTGGCAACTGGTGCTGAAAGCTTTGATCTATCAATAAAAGAATAATTCAAGTAAAGTCAAAAGGCTTTATAATAGTTAAAGATATTAGGATATGATTTTTTTTAAACTGGTGATCAATCATTAGTCGAACTTCCCCTGGATGACGGCATCAGGCCATCTCACCCCAGGGCCATGTTACCTGAGTCGTATATTTAGATCACACGGAAATTCTAGGGGCAGGTGCGTTAGTTTGGGGATGAATCACGAATCCGAATGTGTGATTCATCTGGGCATGAATAGCAGCAGCTATTCATAAACTTGGGCAGAGCTCGTTAGTTTAACAGACGTTGATGACTGTAAATTACTCTCATGGAATAAGATGATGACGTCATCGTGCTCAGTTGCAACCAGTTGGGGGAAAGCTAGGGCAAAGAGGAAACTATGAATCTTTGTTTACATTCTTGTTTGGATATTTAAGAGAGTTTATAGGATGAAAGCAGGAGTTAGGATCCTTTGATTTTCGAACTGCCTGATAATATTCGGAAACTTGCAAAGGTAATGAAATACAGAAGATACGCGGAGATGTTTAGATTTGCGGGACCTAATAGCTGTCGATGTAATATCATATTTGTTTCCCCAAAGTGTCGTATATATACAGTTTTTTTCTATCTAGATCATTCATGTTGATTTGTTTAATAACAACGTGAGATCTTTTGTCTTTTAAGGGAAAAATACAAATTTGGTTACTCATTTTGTAGTTTTGAAAAGATATAAGTCAGATTCGACGCATTTTTGCAGCGCCTGCCACATGTAATTCCATTGCAGTAGAGTACGGTCTTTCGTATAAAGAGCTTTAAACAAAGCTCTTCGTTTAAAACTAAGCTTCCAGTTCTCGCTGCATGAATCCTCATCTTTATAGACATTCCAATTGCGAAAGGGAATTTATTTTAAGTACCTGTCGTCTTAGTTTTTTTTTATAATCAGCATTTGTTCTCTTAGTAGTTGCCAAAAGACTCTCTCTCTCTCTCTCTCTCTCTCTCTCTCTCTCTCTCTCTCTCTCTCTCTCTCTCTCTCTCTCTCTCTCTCTCTCTCTCTCATGTTTTCTCAAAAAATATACTCTGAACAAAAGATGATTCAAACTGTACATCCACAACTAGTCATTTTCAGGATAAAATCTGTCAGGTATGACGTAACCCAGAAAGGCAGCTACTAAAATAGGGTATTTTTTTTCAAGGGTGGTCTGGGGTTGGGAGACGGGGTTGGGAAATGGGGTTGGAGGGGTTTGGTGTCTTTTGACTAATTCCAACAGCAGTAATAAGAAAGTCACAGGAGCGGAAAATGTTAACGACTCCGTCGGAGCCATGTAGCAAGTCAAGTCAGCCAAGGGTGACCCATTATCCATTCTTTTATCTATGCATTTAAAGCATTTACCCCTCCTACAACTCATTTTAATTCTGCTCCTTCTGCTTCTCTTCAGCTTATTTTTATCCTCTTCCTCTTACTGCTAAACATTCTCTTTTAATTTTCACCTTTCACGGTCGAAACATACTTTACGACGTCGGAAGTCTTGCGTGAAGTCGGAGCAAGTGTGTTGTTTATTGGAACGCCTCGAATCCCGCGTCTTCTGGCAGGGACCTATCTCCATAAGGAATTAGATCCCTCTTGGCGCTCATAAATCCCTTGGGGATCCGATTCAGTCTTTGATTAAGACACCTACAACACCTTTTGCTGACAACTCGCTTCGTTTTTTTTTTTTTTTTTTTTTTTTTTTTTTTTTTTTTTTTTTTTTTTTTTTTTTTTTTAGCTACATATTATGGTGGGATGTTTTTTATTTTATTCTTTGGGCCAAACAGTGAAGTGAATTTAGTATTTGAATTTTATATGCCAGTTTTAAATCAAGATTTCACGAAGATTGGCTCTGGCATTTCCTACACTTAAGAAAACAGTAATTTTAATCTGAAGTTCTCCGTAAAGATACACGGTTCTCAGCCGTGTTTCAGTGATACAGGCTGCCGTAATTTTTACCTTACTTTACTATTATCTTTTAAGGGTTGGTGACCGTAATATCACTCCTTAAGATCAATATATATGTTTTTAAAACGGTCACCAACCCGTAGAAGATAATAACAAAGTACGGTAAAAATTGCGGTCACGTGTACAATTGAAATACGGCTGAGAACCGTATATTTCTACGGAGAATTTCCGATTAAAATTACGTTTTTTTTTTTTTTTTTTTTTTTTTTTTTTTTTTTTTTTTTTTTTTTTTTTAAAGTGTAGGAAATGCCCAAGTCAATCTTCATAAAATCTTGATTAAATGAAAACAAATCGCCCCACAAGTTTATTAGTCTGTTATAGAAGTTGAAATCAATTTAAGTTAATATCACACCTTGGAAATTTGCTAAGAGCTATAAATCTTCATTGAGCGAAAATCAGCTAAGTCATTCTAGATTCGATCAGCCTTAGTGGGATGAGTTCAGTTGACAGAAGTACATATATGTCAAATTTCATTATACCTAAAGAATTTCAAAGCAATCAAGATAGAGACGACTGGCGAAATCTAACTGAGGCCCTTTGCGTCAATAGGCGTAAGAGTAGGTGATGATAATGATGAATAATGTTGAATCTTTTACCCATTCTTGAATTTTCTTTATTCTTGTGCGCGTTGAAAGGTTACATAAGGATGAAAAACTGAAGCTTAATCTTTAGAAGATATTATGTGCCCCTGTTTTATATTAATGTATATAAATGTATGCAAGGTGTGTGGTTTCATGTCTGCCTACCCCCTTTAAAGGGTGTAAGGCGTATAGTCATACACATACATACATATATATGAATATATAAATACAAACACACAAATATACATACATACACACACACACACACACACACACATATATATATATATATATATATATATATATATATATATATATATATATATATATATACTGTATATATATATGAATATATAAACTAGTATATTTTATAACACACACGTACAAATATGTATATATTATATACATGCATATATATATATATGTATAAATATACATATATATATATATATATATATATATATATATATATATATATATATATATATATATATATATATATAAGAGAGAGAGAGAGAGAGAGAGAGAGAGAGAGAGAGAGAGAGAGAGAGAGAGAGAGAGAGAGAGAATATATATATACACTTCTGTACCTCACCACCAAAGACATTTAAAAATATAGGCGACTTAATCCGTCCTGAGAGGATTACTAACGTTTGGGGGAAACCTGTCCGAAGAAACGAACGTTTCAGGAATCCTCCGGAGATTCTATAAACGTTGAATTCAGTCGAATTGAATCCTTGATGCGCTTCATTGAGGATTTTTTTATTTTTCTTTAGAATATTGCCGAGAAATAAACGTTTATGTAAGTTCTTATACGGTACGAGATGTCGCGCAGTTTGTGCGTTTATAGACGTCGTTGATGTTTTGTTTTGTTTTGTAGAAGGAAGTAATAATGGATTATTTGCCTTATTCTTACACATACACATACGCATACATACACATGCACACATATATGTATAATTATATATAAATATATATATATATATATATATATATATATATATATATATATATATATATATATATATATATATGTATGTATATGTGTGTGTGCGTATGTTATATATTATGCATAAAACATACACGCAAATATGCTTATATATATATATATATATATATATATATATATATATATATATATATATATATATATATATATATATATATATATATATATATATATATCAGTATGTTCGTGTTCACAACAAGAGCCACTGAAAATTATATTATGATTTCTATCTCAGCAAATATAATGTACCAGTTGTTCAGCCTACATTATATCCTGCTGGTTAAAACCTAATCTGTATACATATATATCTTTTGTAAGAGATAAACGGCGTGCAAGGAAAACTTTTAACTGTCCCAATTTTTAAGGAGAAAATGCAGATCAGCGTAATGTAAATTACTATTCTCAATTTTTTTTTTCTTTTTTTTTTTTTATAACGAGGCTCATTTGCACTGACTTGTTTGGCTGTCCTTTTAGCTCGTAAATGTTTCATACTAGCTGATTGGCTAGAATTATTTTATCCAACCAATCACCAATTAGGAAACTTTTCCGAGCTAAAGGGCAAAGTTTCCTACTAGCTGATTGGCTATAATTATTTTATCCAACCAATCAGGTAGTAGGAAACTTTTCCGAGCTAAATGGCAAAGTTTTCTACTAGCTGATTGGCTAGAAGTATTTTGAGCAACCAATCTGCTAGTAGGAAACCTTGCCCAACTAAAAGGGCACTCCTGCGAGTCAGCGCAAATGTGCCTCTTTAAAAAAATGAGTGTAGAATGTTAATAATACGACATTTTCTAAAATTAATAAAATATTTTCGTAAACTTTGAGGAGAGCTTGTGCACCAGGAGTTTAAAAATGAAAACTCAAAACTTTCCCGACGACTAAAATACTTGAGTTGGCTGAAATGCAAAAGTGCTTGGCTAACGTAAATGTTAGAAAATTTACAATAGCTGCCTGATTTGGAACATTCTAAAAGTATTGAACAGTATACTAGATTGTCGTTTATATCTTTACTTTCTTAAATAAATAGCAGTTTCTTTTTAGGCAATGTAAATGAACCTGTACCTTGAAGTATGTTTCAACTTTAATTTTGCTATGGATAGTGGTTACTAGTTGCAAGTACATTACTATAACTCGTGTGTGTGTGTATTTACATACACAAACACACACACACACACACACATATATATATATATATATATATATATATATATATATATATATATATATATATATATATATATATATATATATATATATGGGTGCGTGTGTGTGTGTATATGCATATATTATAAGCATATATATACATATGTAGAATTTAATTTATATACATATATATATATGTGTATAAATATATATATGTATATATATACATACATATATATATATATATATATATATATATATATATATATATATATATATATATATATATATATATATATATATATATATATATATACAGCAACAACAACAGAATTCAGGCGTTTCTATTCCACTGCAGGGTAAAGGCCTCAGACGTGTCCTTAGTCATTTCTAGTGTATACGCATACACGAAAAAAGGGGAATTTAAAGTTAGAGTTTAATTTTCAAGTTATAAAAGACTCATTGAAACATAAGAACAGGATGACAGGATTGTAGAGTTCCAAATGAATAATCAAAATAATCATATAGAATTAAAATCAGCTTCTGTAGTCAATTCTTTTTAGTGAGGCAGATTTTATACCGACTCGCAGGGGTGCCCTTTTAGCTCGGGAATGTTTCCTGATCGCTGATTGGTTGGACAGGATAATTCTAACCAATCAGATAGCAGGAAACATTTCCGAGCTAAAAGGGCACCGTTGTGAGTCGGTGCAAATGCGCCTCATTACAAAATATTGAGTATAGAATGTCATATTTTTCTACCATAGATAAACAATGATTAGAATACAAATATATAATTAAATTCTTTTTCATTCATTTTACTATTTTTCTCTATCTATTTTTTTTAATTTGCATAAAATTAAGTCTTATTTTGTATTGCTTTTTTTTTATTTTGATAAAAATCTAATATATTTAAGCAAAATTTCTTTATTACATTCTTTTAAGAGCACTTTTTTTTCTTAGTTAACAAAAGAGATACTCAGTTTATTAAGCCAACATTACCATCACATCCAGCTATACATTCCTGTATCCACATTCCAAGTCTGTATCCCATCAGTTCATTATATCTACATTTCATTTTTCATTATATTTTCATATTTTTATTTCATTCATTGTATTTTCATATTTTTATTTCATTATTCATTATATTTTCATATTTTAATTTCATTATTCATTATATTTTCATATTTTAATTTCATTATTCATTATATTTTCATATTTTTATTTCACTATTCATTATATTTTCATATTTTTATTTCACTGTTCATTATATTTTCATATTTTTATTTCATTATTCATTATATTTTCATGGTAATTTTGTTTCCCTTATCAAAGTCACCAGGATACATTATATATATTTTTCATAATCTTCAGTTGCATAATCATTTTTTAATTGGTAATTGTTTTATTATCATTTAAATGTTTCTCTTTCATATTTCTCATTGGCATTTATAATCATTTTCATTTATTTTCATTCATATGTTTTTTTTTTTTCAATAATTTCATCATTCATTTTCTTTTTATTACTGCAGTTATCCTCTCATTGATAGCTATTCATTTTAAGTTATCCTCTCATTGATAGTTATTCATTTTAAGTTAATCTCTCATTGATAGTTATTCATTTTAAGTTATCCTCTCATTGATAGTTATTCATTTTAAGTTATCCTCCCATTGATAGTTATTCATTTTAAGTTATCCTCTCATTGATAGTTATTCATTTTAAGTTTCATCTTTGCCTTATTAATCACCATTTATTCTTTATTAATTACTGTTTTAGTTATCAATCACTATTTATTCTTTATTTATTTACTGTTTTATTTCTATATCTAGGTATTTTTATAATTTCAGAATTGCAATTTCCTTTTCTAAGTTCTAATTTTTCTCTTTGTGCTTCTATATGAGTTAATAACTGTTATTAAAGTTTTCATTTTGAATTAGATTTATTGGTAACTGTTTCTCTTTATATATTTGTTATATGATCTCTTATTGTTTTTAAATTGTTCACCTTCCATATTTAAATCTTATGTCTTAGATGGTGACTACTTTGAATTAGAGAAGAGCTACTGAAGGCATTAGAATGGTATCCTTTAGCTTCCTGACTCCTTATTTAGCTCCTTCAGTAACTCCCTACTACTAATCTTCCTTAGTTTAGTGTTTTCATCCAATGAAAATTCGATTCTGTAATGGATAAATAATTATCCTCCCAAGGAGAAGGTTTTCGCGTAGCTTCTGGACCAGGATTATGACACTTAAAGTTTTGACGCAGATTTGAATAAGGATCTTCCCAAAGAGAATGTTTTAGCGTAACTTCTGGACCAGGATTATGACGCTTAAAGTTTTGACGCAGATTTGGATAAGGATCTTTTCAAGGGGAATGTTTTTGCGTAACTTCTGAACCAGGATTATGACACAATGATTTCACACAAATTTGAATAATAATCCTCCCAAGGATAATCTTTTCGCGTAGCTTCTGAACCAGAATTATGACACTTAAAGTTTTGACGCAGATTTGAGTAATGATCCTCCCAAAGAGAATGTTTTAGCGTAACTCCTGGACCAGGATTATGACACTTGAGGATTTTACGCAGATTTGAATAATTAGGTATTCGTTGGGGATGTTATCTAAAGATATGTACTTATGACTTTGTATGTAATGATTATATATATATATATATATATATATATATATATATATATAAATATATATATATATATATATATATATATATATATATATATATAAATATATATATATGTATATATATATATATATATATATATATATATATATATATATATATATATATATATATATATATATATATATATATATATATATATATATATATATATATATATATATATATATATATATACATATTTACATATATATATATATATATATATATATATATATATATATATACACATATACATACATATATATATATATATATGTATATATGTGTGTGTGTGTATATATATACATATATACACATACATACATACATGCCATAGGATTTCAATACTATATTATTTATATCAAAAACGGCTTTATCATTGGTATGCTATCTTGACTTTAACTTATAATGACACAATTCCCACTTAGTATTTCTTTGAAGATGTTACTCGAAGTATTTAGGTAAAATCTTCGTCAAGGTCGTCTCAAGATAGCGAGGAAATATTTCGATCAATTAAACCAAAATAAGCTTCAGAATCAGCTTAAATTCCCTTCCGGACTCCAGATGATTACAGAAGACAAGGCTTATTGTATATTATTATTATTATTATTATTATTATTATTATTATTATTATTATTATTATTATTATTATTATTATTACTAGCTAAGCTACAACCCTAGTTGGTAAAGCAAGATAATATAAGCCCAGAGGC
>NC_090736.1:8513410-8518410 GCF_036898095.1 Palaemon carinicauda | reverse complement strand
GACTATATTTGGGATACAAGCCCCCCCCCCCCCGCCCCCCAACAGTCCTCCAAAACCCCCCTACCCACTCCCTGCTTCTTCTATGCTCTGTCTCTCACTCTGTTCTCTCTCTTTGGCATCTAGCTCTACTTTAACCGCTGCTTCAATACCTCCGCCAACGAAGTTGGAAATAGGTTATGTTTTCTCCCCTTTTTGTGTGTTTGTAATTTGCGTATTTGTTTGTGAACAGCTTCCTGGCCGCATTTCTAATCGTAATGAAACTTGCAGAGATCAACTTTTTATGTAAAAAGCTGGACATGATTAGATTTTGGAAGGATAAGGTCAAGGGCACGGTCGAGCAAAATGTCCAATTCACGATGAAAATCCAAGCCATTTGATACATGTTTAGGTCAAGGTCAAGGTCAAGGAAACGGTCGAGCAAAATATCCAATTCACGTAATCAGCCATAAGTTTCGACATCGTAATCATAGATACTTCAATCTTGGTTCATATTTGAGTGCATGAAAATCCAAGCCAATCAATTCGTGTTAAGGTCAAGGTCGAGAAATAAGCTGCCGCGGCAGAGGTATGCGCTCTATTAAGTGCCCCTTCTATAGTCCATTTCTTTTAGCGAGGCAGATTTGCACCGACTCGCAGCGGTGCCATTTTAGCTCGGAAAAGTTTCCTGATTGCTGATTGGTTGAACAAGATAATTCTAACCAATCAGCGATCAGGAAACTTTTCCGAGCTAAAAGGGCACCGCTGCGAGTCGGTGCAAATCTGCATCACTAAAAGAAATGGACTATAGTTGCCTATGTTTTGACCTTTGTCTGTGTATACACCATCTCCTTTATTTCTGTTTCTTCACCGTTCGTGTTTCATCTACAAAATTAGGTAGCATTTTTTCCCTTCTCTGTTCTTCCTTCCCTTAATCTCTTTTGTCTCTCTGGCACCGGTATTATTATTATTATTATTATTATTATTATTATTATTATTATTATTATTATTATTATTATTATCATCACAAGCTAAGCTACAACCCTAGTTAGAAAAGCAGGATGTTATAAGGCCAGGTGGCTCCAAGAGGGAAAATAGCCCAGTGAGGAAAGGAAACAATGAAAACTAAAATATTTTAGGAACAGTAACAACATTGAAATAAATATTTCCTTTATAAACTGGGCTTTGTTTAAAGATACCAGAGTTTCGCAGGAAATGAATCACGTTTTAAATAAAAAGTTTCTGGTCGTTAGAACGACTTGCTGAAGGTGACCAGGTGGGCTCAGCTGTTCAGTCATGTCTTAAGTAGGACTCGATGGAATATTAAACCAAATTTTTACATTTTTGAAGGTTTCTCTCTTTTCATATGTGTGTGTATATATATTTTATTATATATATATATATTTATATATATATATATATATATATATATATATATATATATATATATACTTACTGTGTATATATAAATGTATATGTATATGTATATATATATATATATATATATATATATATATATATATATATATATATATATACTTTATATATATATATATACCTACATACATCCATACAAGTATGTATGTTTATATATACACACATACATACATACATATATATATATACATTATATACACATATAGATGTATCTATATATCTATATATATGGATATATATACATATACTATATATATATATATATATATATATATATATATATATATATATATATACAGTATATATATATATGTATATATACACAGTATATATATATGCATATATATATATATATATATATATATATATATATATATATATATATATATATAATATGATTAATGGATCGCAGAATAAACTGCCTATGTGCAGAAATGATGTTGGGTGTGAAAGCGTCTCTTGGTTGATGGACTGAAAGTTTTGAAAGTTACCTTAGTTAAATATGAAAGAAAGAAGAGAGGTAAGGGAAGCGTGATGCAAGTCTCGAACCACTCTTAAAGGTTTAAAGGTCGCTTATGAATGGCAGAGTCAAATGACAGTGACATTGCCCTATCAAGCAGGACAATGCCTTAGATAGAAACTTACCATATATGCATATAATAAGTGCCCAAGCCCCCTCTCCACCCAAGCTAGGACCAAGGAAGGCTAGGCAATGTCTGCTGATGACTCAGCAGATAGACTTATAGGCTCCCCAAAACCCCCATCCTTAGCTCACAAGGATGGTGAGATTGCTGAGACCCAAGGAACTAACGAGTTTGAACGGGACTCTAACCCCAGTCTGGCATTTCCCAGTCAGGGACGTTACCACATAGACCACCACAATCCATAAGAATGCTTGAACAGATGACTGTTGAACATGTAAGAAAGGCAAATAAGTGTTGGTAAAAGCAAAGACATCTGGAGTTGATGGGATTTCAAGCGAGGTGCTATATTAAAGTACTGGTAGTGATATAAAGGGACTGACCAGGGTGTGTAAGGTATGATTTGCTACGGGAAAGGTTACAAAGGAATGGTTCGTGTTTAGCTGTATAAATGTAAAGCTGATGAAGGCGAACCTCGAAATTGTAGGAATATACATGGTTTATCAAAGAGGTTTTCATGTTGGATATTTATTGATAAGCGAGTGGCAGAATGATTGACAGTGGAATAACATTGTGGGATCAGTTATGGAACAAGGTGATTCTGAAAAGAATTACGAGCTATAATTAGGAGATATATTTTTACTATTATTATTATTATTATTATTATTATTACAACCTAAGCAGCCACCCTAGTTGGAAAAGCAGGATACTATAAGCCCAAGTGCTCCAACAGGGAAAATAGCTCAGTGAAGAAAGGAACAGATGAGGTGCTTGTTATAGACCATTCATGTTAAAATCTTGAAAGTTTAGGGAAAATTTTGTATGTTGTATACGTGGACCAGGAACGTTTTATCTTAGAATTGATAGAAAGGCAATGTGTAGATTATTGAGAAAATCAGGTTTAAATGATAGGTTGGTAAGCACACTAGAGAGGTTTTATGATGAAAGTGAAGAGTGTCATTGAGTATGTAGACAAGGGAATGGCTGGTTTGGTATGAAAGGAGATGGGAGAGAAAGATGTGTTTCCTCCGCTTCTTAAAGTTATCAGACTTAAAACCTTTGGTTTAATAAACGACTATTATTAATTTTCTTCATATTTTATTCACTACAGAACTGTTTCGACGAAACTATGCCTTTATACATCAGCTTCTACAACTACGATGATTAATTATGTTGAGATTATATTCTAAAGAAATTTTAATTCTTAAAATTATAAGTAAAAAGGCGAAAAGTTTAAAAATTCAGAGATCTTTAGATTATGAAAAGGATAATGGTTGATTATCTTCTTCTTCTTCTTCTTCTTCTTCTTTTGTGATTCGAAAGAATGAATGAATATTTGAAAATCTCAAATTAAAAATACAAAAATTATGTCATTTAGGCCTACTCACTTTAGGTCGTTTAATGGTGATAATAATGATTTTATCAGTGGAGTGATGCCAGCGGTCAGAGAAAGGTCCGTGGGTGTATGCGCAAAGTTTTGGGATAGTAGAATTGAATGTGAATTGGATTTAGAATGGTTAATGCAATGTTTGCCGATTATATTATGCTGATTGGGGGACAGTGACGAGAAACTGCATAAACCGGTAAGAGATCGAAAATGTAAGCTAGAGTAAGTGGAAGATTGAGTAATGAACACTACGTGAAAAAACGAGAAAAACCCCGGAAAAACGTTAAAAAACCACGAAAAACACCGGGTAAACGGCAAAAAAAAAAAAAAAAAAAAACCGCGTAAAACGTTTTTACTAATAGTTACATGGGATTTTGACTGAAAAAATGCGAAAAACCCCGGAAAAACGTTGAAAAACCGCGACAAACACCGGGTAAACGGCAAAAAAAAAAACTAAAAAAAAAACCGCGTAAAACGTTTTTGCTAATAGTTACATGGGATTTTGACTGAAAAAAAGAGAAAAACTCCGGAAAAACGTTGAAAAACCGCGAAAAACACCGGGTAAAGGGAAAAAAAAAAACCGCGTAAAACGGTTTTGCTAATAGTTACATGGGATTTTGACTCACCTGTTAGCATACATTTCTTCTGTAGGAATACAAGGTATAAAGTTGCTGTGTAGGAAGTTTTAGCTTACGAAAAGTAAATGTCAAAATATATGTAAGTAAATTTCTGTTTTTTTCACGAATGTCAGAGACATACAGTGATATTTTTCTCTTCTTATATATATATATATATTATATATATATATATATATATATATATATATATATATATATATATATATATATATATATATATATATATATATATATATATATTCCTTTCTGAGTAGATATGCCTTAATGTGGTGAAAGGATTGTGCGTATTACCATGATCAGCAAAGCTGTACTTGTCATGGACACCCATACTAGGTTGGTTTTCTGTGAGTGATCAGAAAAGTCTCTCCCACCATCACCAATCCGCAGCTTGGTGATGAACACTGACTAAATCCCATGCATGTAAAAGGCACGTATACCTTTGTCCTGCAGAGGACTAGAATCGGCTGCATTTGTTGTTATTGTTGTGTGTATTTATTTATATATATATTATATATATATATATGTATATATATATATATATATATTTGTATATTAAATATTATTTATTATATATATGTATGTATGTATATATATATTATATATATATGTATGTATGTATATATATATATTTATATATATAAAAATATATATATATATATTAATATATATATATATATATATATATATGTATATATATATTTATATATATATATGTGTATATATATATATATTATATATATATGTATGTATGTATATATATATTTATATATAATATATATATATATATATATATATATTTATATATATAAATTATGTATATATTACATATCATATATATTATATATATATATATATATATATCCCACCTCACGTGAATTCCCTCCTCCGTCACTCTGCATCTCGTATCTGCAAGAAACCTTT
>NC_090736.1:8511701-8512910 GCF_036898095.1 Palaemon carinicauda | reverse complement strand
TGTGTTATGCTTAAGTGATGTCATAAAGTGTCATAAGTAAGTGAAGTGATAATGTCTTCTTTAAGTGATGTCAGAATGTCACATTTCTGCATTTTCATTAAACAATATCTTAGTTTTACTCATATTCCTTTTCAGACCTACTTTCCAGCTTTCTCAATTCAAATCACACTAGATTATGGTTTTCCAGTTAATACAAAATATTCTAATTCTGAACCATTTCGATTCAATTGTATTAATACATCCTCGTACATTTATTTCCATACCAAATCTATTACCGGTGTATTTAGCAATACAATACATTAATTGTATCTGGCTTGACATCCGTCTTCCTTGCTTGTAAAAATAGAAATTTTCATTGTCATTTTGTTTAATTTCTCGTAACTAATTTTTATTTAACTCCTGCGCTTTCTTTGTGTTTATTGGACTTGTATAATTAATCATTTGACTTAATAGAAGAAAAAAAATCTGTGCATCGGCCGGGAATCGAACCCGGGTCTCCCGCAAATTAATAGAAGAAAAAAAATCTGTGCATCGGCCGGGAATCGAACCCGGGCCTCCCGCAAATTAATAGAAGAAAAAAAAATCTGTGCATCGGCCGGGAATCGAACCCGGGCCTCCCGCAAATTAATAGAAGAAAAAAAAATCTGTGCATCGGCCGGGAATCGAACCCGGGTCTCCCGCAAATTAGTAAAGAAAAAAAAAATCTGTGCATCGGCCGGGAATCGAACCCGGGCCTCCCGCGTGGCAGGCGAGAATTCTACCACTGAACCACCGATGCTTAGAGAAATTAGAGATGGGGAGTATTATTATTATTATTATTATTATTATTATTATTATTATTATTATTATTATTATTATTATTATTATTATTATTATTATTATTATTATTATTATTATTATTATTATTATTATTAAGATGAAACGAGTATTATATCTCCGCCAACGAAGTTCGAAGGATGTGATGTTCTAGTGTGTGTGTGTGTGTGTGTGTGTGTGTGTGTGTAAACAGCTTCCTGGCCACAATTTTCATCGTAGAGAAATGAAACTTGCAGGGATTAAATGTTATGTAAAAACCTGGAAATTAGTCAATTTTGGAAGGTCAAGGTCAAACGTTAAGGTCACAGTCAAGTAAAATGTCCAATTCACGTATGCAGACATAAATTTGGACATCATTGATACGGACTTCAAACTTGGTTCATGAAAATCCTA
>NC_090736.1:8486701-8506701 GCF_036898095.1 Palaemon carinicauda | reverse complement strand
TAAGGATATGAAGTGGGGAATATGGGGAAAGGAAGAGTACCCCTGGATACAATCCAGTTTATAGCCCGAAGGCAAGTACTCGGGATGGGAAAGAATAAGGAAAAAAGGGAGAAAGAGAAGTACAGGAGAAGAATAAAAGAGAGGGGCAGACCCTCATGCGATATTAGACAGTAGTAGAATCAGTCTGAGAAAAGAGAAGACAGGCAGGAAAAGGAAAGGTTTTTGGGTTCATGCCAAGCCCTTGCTACAGGAGTCCGTTCGTCTAACACCAATTTGACGATTAAAAAAAGGTAAGATTGTTCAAAAATTAACCTAACAAAACATTTGCGATTTACTTGACATTGCGATTATTTGCAAAGTACTGCTGCGCACTTGTGCTTCGATGTACTTTATCCAAAATGTTACAGATTCATGCTGGGGACATACCCAACATGACAACTAAATTTGGTCAAAAACGGCACAGTAGTTGTCGTGTAAAGTTACACAACTCTTACAAACAGACAAGGGTTAAGTCAAACCCTTGGGACATACCCAACATGACTACTAAATTTGGTCAAAATTGGCTCACTAGTTTTTGTGTAAAGTTACACAAACAAACAGACAAGGGTTAAGTCAAACCCCTCGGAGATTTTGGCGAAGACAAAGATACCAACAAGACTTATAAAAAACACCTGTTAAAAGATACTTAAGACACTTATAAAAGCCACCTGTTAAAAGGTATATACCTAAGCCACTTATAAATGCCACCTGTTAGAAAGTACCTAAAACACTTATAAAAGGGTGGGTAGTGTTGTGGTAGCCGATGTGGCAACGTCCCTGACTGGTGAACGCCAGACTGGGGTTCGAGTCCCGCTAAAAACTCGTTAGTTCCTTTGGTCCCTGCAACCTCACCATCCTTGTGAGCTAAAGATGGGGGGGGGGGAGCCTATAGGTCAATCTGCTGAGTCATCAGCAGCCATTACCTGGCCCTCATTGGTCCTAGCTATAGGGTGGAGAGGTGGCTTAAGCGCTGATTATATGTATATATGGTCTGTCTCTAGGGCATGTTCCTGCTTGATAGGGCAATGTCACTGTCCCTTGCCTCTGCCATTCATGAGCGGCCTTTAAACCTTTAAAACCCACCTGTTAGAAGGCACCTAAAACAGACCTCCCTAGCTCACCGCCCTGCCTAATACCAGAGGCACTACTACGCCTGACGTGAAATAGATTATCTTATATAAACTAATCACGGGGTTCACGCCATGGTGTAGACACTCTGACTACACCATCTACACCTTCTACGCATCATGAAAAAGACGAAGGAATCGATCTCCTTAATGGCAGTGCTAAGGTGATTGATCTCGTGTGACATGGAGACCAATTTTCGATTTATATTCCTCGCTTAAAAATTATATTAGCCTTAAGTAACGGTGTGGGATGTGTGGTAATGAGAGGGTATGTTGATTAAAATGTTAAAATAACCAGCGGCTTGATACATACATACATACACAGACACACACACACACACACACACCTATATAATATATATATATATATATATAACATATATGTACGGTATAACCCCTATATAATATAGAGCAAGTATATGGCTATATATATATATATATATATATAACATATATGTACGGTATAACCCCTATATAATATAGAGCAAGTATATGGCTATATATATATATATATATATATATCATCATCATCATCATCTCCTCCCACGCCTATTGACGCAAAGGGCCTCGGTTAGATTTCGCCAGTCGTCTCTATCATGAGCTTTTAATTCAATACTTCTCCATTCATCATCTCCTACTTCGCGCTTCATAGTTCTCAGCCATGTAGGCCTGGGTCTCCCAACTCTTCTAGTGCCCTATATATTATTATTATTATTATTATTATTATTATTACTCTACTAAGCTACAACCTTAGTTGGAAAAGCAGGATGCTATAAGCCCAGGGGCTCCAACAGGGAAAATAGCCCAGTGAGGAAAGAAAACGAGGAAAATAAAATATTTTAAGATGAGTAACATTATAATAAATATCTCCTCTATAAACTATAAAAAACTTTAACTAAACAAGAGGAAGAGAAATAAGATAGAGGAGTGTGCTCGAGTTTACCCTCAAGCAAGAGAACTCTAACCCAAGACAGTGGAAGACCATGGTACAGAGGTTATGGCAATACCCAAGACTAGAGAACAATAGTTTGATGTTGGAGCGTCCTTCTCCTAGAAGAGCTGCTTGCCAAAGCTAAAGAGTCTCTTCTACCCTTGCCAAGAGGAAAGTGGCCACTGAACAATTACAGCACAGTAACCCCTTGAGTGAAGAAGAATTGTTTGTTAATTTGTGTTGTCAGGTGTATGAGGACAGAGGAGAATATGTAAAGAATAGGCCAGACTATTTAGTGTGTATGTAGGCAAAGGGAAAATGAACCGTAACCAGAGAGAAGGATCCAATGTACAGTAGTACTGTCTGGCCAGTCAAAAAAAAAACCATAACTCTCTAGCGGTAGCATCTCAACGGTTGGCTGGTGCCCTGGCCAACCTACTACCTCTAAAGAGGAAGTTAAGGCTATATATATATATATATATATATGAGTATATATATATATATATATATATATCTAAGTAAATATCACCCACGAACGGCATTTAATACCGAATTCTATCTGGGAATATATATCCACTTGGAATTCATTTTATGGTAACAGCTTCTGGCCGGGTGGAGATTCGAACCCCCACCTGTGCGGCTTGAAACTATGCCTACAGTGACTCTACCGAGTGAGCTATACTGAATTCTATCTGGGAATATATATCCACTTGGAATTCATTTTATGGTAACAGCTTCTGGCCGGGTGGAGATTCGAACCCCCACCTGTGCGGCTTGAAACTATGCCTACAGTGACTCTACCGAGTGAGCTATACTGAATTCTATCTGGGAATATATATCCACTTGGAATTCATTTTATGGTAACAGCTTCTGGCCGGGTGGAGATTCGAACCCCCCACCTGTGCGGCTTGAAACTATGCCTACAGTGACTCTACCCGAGTGAGCTATACTGAATTCTATCTGGGAATATATATCCACTTGGAATTCATTTTATGGTAACAGCTTCTGGCCGGGTGGAGATTCGAACCCCCACCTGTGCGGCTTGAAACTATGCCTACAGTGACTCTACCGAGTGAGCTATACTGAATTCTATCTGGGAATATATATCCACTTGGAATTCATTTTATGGTAACAGCTTCTGGCCGGGTGGAGATTCGAACCCCCACCTGTGCGGCTTGAAACTATGCCGACAGTGACTCTACCGAGTGAGCTATACTGAATTCTATCTGGGAATATATATCCACTTGGAATTCATTTTATGGTAACAGCTTCTGGCCGGGTGGAGATTCGAACCCCCACCTGTGCGGCTTGAAACTATGCCTACAGTGACTCTACCGAGTGAGCTATACTGAATTCTATCTGGGAATATATATCCACTTGGAATTCATTTTATGGTAACAGCTTCTGGCCGGGTGGAGATTCGAACCCCCACCTGTGCGGCTTGAAACTATGCCTACAGTGACTCTACCGAGTGAGCTATACTGAATTCTATCTGGGAATATATATCCACTTGGAATTCATTTTATGGTAACAGCTTCTGGCCGGGTGGAGATTCGAACCCCCCACCTGTGCGGGCTTGAAACTATGCCCTACAGTGACTCTACCGAGTGAGCTATCAAGAGAGATTGATAGCTCACTCGGTAGAGTCACTGTAGGCATAGTTTCAAGCCGCACAGGTGGGGGTTCGAATCTCCACCCGGCCAGAAGCTGTTACCATAAAATGAATTCCAAGTGGATATATATTCCCAGATAGAATTCGGTATTAAATGCCGTTCGTGGGTGATATTTACATTGATTGAAATCACGTGTTATTGTGATATATGTTCATATATATATCTAAATTTCTTTCCGATCACACTGAGCGGCATGGCCAGATGTAAAACTACTCGGTCTCTCCCCGTCCCTCAGGAAGCGGGGAGAGGAGTCTTCATACCCCTAGGGTTACACTCGGAAACCGCAACTGCCGCGTTGTAGCTAAGAAAGGGGGAGAGGTTAAGGCTTGAATCTGTGTACATTTTAATCTAAATATTTAGCTGCTATTTTTGACGGGTTACGTATACATATATGATGAATGGCTCCATCGAGCAGTTACTATACATGGTGTGCGCGCATCATTAATAGGTTGGGCAGTCAAATGGAAGGTAGGAAAATTATACGTATGTAAATTAGAAGGTTAAAAAGTGGGTGCTATTAGGGTCTAAGGGAAGCTGTAAAATCCATTAAGGTAAGCCTACAGTTAAGCACATGAGGTGTACTGACAGCACTATAGTCCATTTCTTTTAGCGATGCATATTTGCACCGACTCGCAGCGGTGCCCTTTTAGCTCGGAAAAGTTTCGTGATCGCTGATTGGTTGGAATTATCTCGTCCAACCAATCAGCGATCCGGAAACTTTTCCGAGCTAAAAGGGCACCGCTGCGAGTCGGTGCAAATATGCATCGCTAAAAGAAATGGACTATAGGTTATATAGTCTTTTTGATTTACCTCCTTTTAACCTTTACTTTAAAGTTTTGTTCCCCAGTTGCATGGCCTTCCAAGACCCAGCACCTGGCTAGACGACCCAAAAGGCCTCTCATCCATCCTGTATATAATTGGCAGATTCCCCTTGACATTTAAAGAAGTTGGAAGGAGGTTATGTTTTAACCCCCTGTTTGTTATTGTGTTTGTTTGTTTGTGAACAGTTTCCTGGCCACAAATCTAATCGTAAATTAATGAAACTTACATTGATTGACTGTTATGTAAAAAGCTGGGAATGATTCAATTTTGGAAGCTCAAGGTCAAAGGTTAAGGTCACTGTGAAGCAAAATGTCCAATTCACGTTATCACCCATAAGTTTGGACATCGTTGTCACAGAGATTTCAAACTTGGTTCATATTTGAGTACATGAAAATCCACGCCAATTAATACATGTTAAGGTCAAAGGTCAAGGTCGACAAATAAGCTGCCACGGCGAAGGTATACGCTCTACTGAGTGGCCCCTCTAGTTAAAACTGAATCATAGCCAGAACAATTTAAAGAATTATGAAACGCCACTATAATTTAATAGTATGTCATGTATTCACCAGTAAAACATCCTGGCAATATCCAAACAACATGACCAAGTCCTCTCCAACATAAATCCATTAAAAACATCCGTTGAAACGACAGATGTTGTCGGATGTTTGGCGATATAAGGAGAAGTGTTAATTCGCGGAGCACAAAAGACTCGCGCAGGTAATATAACCGCTCTAGCAACTGCGCGCCAAAACAGCAGACGATCGCTTGGCGGGAAAGGGCTTAAACAGCAGTAAGCTATGATTAGGAACCATATTCAATCCCTCTCTCTCTCTCTCTCTCTCCTCTCTCTCTCTCTCTCTCTCTGTAAAATCGTCTGTGTACATATATATTGCTAATTCTCAAACTACGTGTTAGGTGGAATAGATACCATTTGAAAGCCACCTCGCCCCGTGATGTATGTGGTGGCAAATTATAGGGTTCCAGCTTCGGCCTTAAGAGAAGCCATAATGGTTTAACACGAGCTGCTGTTTCTCTTCTTCTTCTTCTTCTCCTAGATGTTATCGGGAATCTAAGACGCCAGAAGAGATTCTGATATATTGAATAAGATGTATCTTGTATTTAGAACTATTTTATCCTATTAAATACCCTATACTCACATATAACATAAAACAAACATACAAACATACCCAAAGTTGATTTATATAAGGAAACTCCGGTTAAAATTGACTTATTATGCTATCTATCATGATAGTAGATTTAATAAGTTGATTGTCTGTGTTTGTATAAATTCGATGGCATGGGTAGATTGTGTTATTAGACTCTCTCTCTCTCTCTCTCTCTCTCTCTCTCTCTCTCTCTCTCTCTCTCTCTCTCCTCACTCCTCTCTCTCTCTCCTCTCCTCTCTCTCACATATATATGTATGTATATATATATATATATATATATATATATATATATATATATATATATATATATATATATATATATATAGTTATGAATATGCATGAAATTGTATATACGTGCTTATGTATGCATACACATATACATAAACCTATATACATTTACAAATTAATAATATATCTATACACATACAAATGAATATCCTTTAGTATATATCATACAATGCATACACTCACACACACACACACACACACACACACATATATATATATATATATAATATATATATATAATATATATATAACATATATATATGTTTTTATACATATATATATATATATATATATATATATAAATATATATATATATATAAATATATATAAATATAAATATATATATATATATATATATATATATATATATATATATATATATATATATATATATGTATATATATATATGTATGTATATATATAATCTTATCCATTTTTGGAGTAATATGAAGCTATAGAGAGTTATGGAACAGAACAAAACAAATAAAATAAAACATAACAAAATAATAGTGATGAATTATGATAATAATGAAAATAATACTGAAAGGTAAATAATGTTTATTTAAAACTAAAAGAAACTTTTGTATTATTTATATATCCGTAAACTTGAACATTAAAATTCCTCATGTCATTTAATAAGAAATATTTTCACCGTGATTAATTAGTGACAGATTAACGATACTGGCACAACGTCTGTCTCATTATATGAGAAAAAATATATAAGAATAAATAAATGAAATAAGCAAGAGAGAGTTTAATGATAAAAGAACGTAGTTGGCAGATATCTTGCAGCGTATGGGAAAGCTGTCAAGTGGCAGACTGGCAGTTGGCTTTGCTTAGACCTTTGACTTTCATGTGTGCGAGGTATTTGGTCATTGTTGCCAAATATTTATCATATTTCGGTAGAGAAGCAAAATTTCGGTAATATATCAGTAAGTTCCCGTGTATACATAATTATAGAAAATTAGATATTGATCAAATTAAGAAATCTCTTGAAATTCCAATACCTGGAATGTTTTTGCGGGTTTGTGAGACTAATTTAGTTAGTTTTCTGCTAACTTGGTAACACTGTATGTGGCAGTTGGAAGTGCGGGGAGGGGGGGAGGGAGTTTCTTGCCAAATGTTTATCAAATTTCGGTAAAGAAGCAAAATTTCGGTAATATCTCAACAATTCCCCGTGTCATAGAAAATTAAATATCGACCAAATTGAGAAATCTCTTGAAATTCCACTTGGTGGAAGGTTTTTCTGTGTGAGACTAGGTCTAGTTAGTTTTCTGCTAACTTCGTAACACTGTATGTGGCCGTAAGGGGGGTGGTGGGGGGGGGGGTGGAGTTTTGGGGGGAGGGGAGGAGGAAGTATTAGGAATGAGGGACTTATAATGGCTGGGGGTGGGGGAGTGGGGGGTGGGGGTGAGCTGCATAGCAAGTGACGCATTCTTCAACCTCAAGGTTGCCCCACACCGAGTTAACTTCTTTTCTTGGATCGCTACAGAAATTAAAGAAGAATAAGCATATAGCTACACGACTATTTTGTATTTGTAGTGACTTTTCATGGGTATCACTACTTGAAGTTTACTTTTGGAGGGTGATTCAAGTTTTAGTCGACAGCGAAAGTAACTTAGAACAGTCAGACTCAAAAAGATTCGATTCCAAAAGGTATCAATTATGGCCTATATCAATCAGAGAGAGAGAGAGAGAGAGAGAGAGAGAGAGAGAGAGAGAGAGAGAGAGAGAGAGAGAGAGAGAGAGCCTATAAGAGGAAAAGTAATGAAATTTATAATGCGAATGAAAATAACCATGTTGGTCATGTGGCTTTCGAATAGGCCTACATGCTTCTGTTGTCGTCGTAATTATATAAACATGTCAACAACAATTTCACGATTTTGTTATAGTCCTAAGAAGATCGATTATTTTCTTAATTGAAAAAGTTATTTAAGGAATTGATTTTATGAACATAATTATGAAAGAAATATGGGACTGATGGCATTCGTATGATCATTGGATGGCAACACTACAGGATCACCTGTTCAGCTTTATAAATGCTGAAATACTGGAACGTTTTCTTTGCCAGGCTGCAATGTATCTCTCATTCTATAAAGGCGGGTTTACACGATCGAACGCAGTTCGACAGACAAGTGTTTGAAGTGATGTTCGAACGTGTGAACGGGGGATTTGGTTGGCGAACACGTTCGTCGAACGGTTCGATGAAAGTCTGTTCTCGCCTGACTTTTGTGGGCGGAGTTTGTCCACAAATCTTGCATTTGTGACTGACTCCACCTCTTCGAACCGTTTGACAAGCAGGTTCGACAACCGGGTTCAACGAGCCGTTCGAGACATGTAAACTACTCAATTGCACTTGCTTGTTCATTAACGAGATTCAAAAGACCAAATGCGAGTGGTCTTGCTTAGCAATGACTAATTACTGCTTATTTAACCTGCATGCTTTTTACCAACTCCTAGACCCTTACCAACCGAGACGGTCCATTTTCTAAATTGCAGAAACTAAAGATAATTTTCATCATCAGTTCTAATTTCCAAGTATCCGTCCTAATTTCTTTGGTCAGTTCATTGTGTAAAACCTTAATTTCCAAGTATCCGTCCCAATTTCTTTGGTCAGTCCACTGTGTAAAACCTTAATTTCCAAGTATCCGTCCCAATTTCTTTGGTCAGTCCACTGTGTAAAACCCTAATTTCCAAGTATCCGTCCCAATTTCTTTGGTCAGTCCACTGTGTAAAACCTTAATTTCCAAGTATCCGTCCCAATTTCTTTGGTCAGTCCACTGTGTAAAACCTTAATTTCCAAGTATCCGTCCCAATTTCTTTGGTCAGTCCATTGGGTAAAACCCTAATTTCCAAGTATCCGTCCCAATTTCTTTGGTCAGTCCACTGTGTAAAACCATAATTTCCAAGTATCCGTCCCAATTTCTTTGGTCAATCCATTGGGTAAAACCCTAATTTCCAAGTATCCGTCCCAATTTCTTTGGTCAGTCCACTGTGTAAAACCTTAATTTCCAAGTATCCGTCCCAATTTCTTTGGTCAATCCATTGGGTAAAACCCTAATTTCCAAGTATCCGTCCCAATTTCTTTGGTCAATTCACTGTGTAAAACCTTAATTTCCAAGTATCCGTCCCAATTTCTTTGGTCAGTCCACTGTGTAAAACCATAATTTCCAAGTATCCGTCCCAATTTCTTTGGTCAGTCCACTGTGTAAAACCTTAATTTCCAAGTATCCGTCCCAATTTCTTTGGTCAGTCCACTGTGTAAAACCTTAATTTCCAAGTATCCGTCCCAATTTCTTTGGTCAGTCCATTGGGTAAAACCCTAATTTCCAAGTATCCGTCCCAATTTCTTTGGTCAGTCCACTGTGTAAAACCATAATTTCCAAGTATCCGTCCCAATTTCTTTGGTCAATCCATTGGGTAAAACCCTAATTTCCAAGTATCCGTCCCAATTTCTTTGGTCAGTCCACTGTGTAAAACCTTAATTTCCAAGTATCCGTCCCAATTTCTTTGGTCAATCCATTGGGTAAAACCCTAATTTCCAAGTATCCGTCCCAATTTCTTTGGTCAATTCACTGTGTAAAACCTTAATTTCCAAGTATCCGTCCCAATTTCTTTGGTCAGTCCACAGTGTAAAACCATAATTTCCAAGTATCCGTCCCAATTTCTTTGGTCAGTCCATTGGGTAAAACCCTAATTTCCAAGTATCCGTCCCAATTTCTTTGGTCAGTCCACTGGGTAAAACCCTAATTTCCAAGTATCCGTCCCAATTTCTTTGGTCAGTCCACTGGGTAAAACCCTAATTTCCAAGTATCCGTCCCAATTTCTTTGGTCAGTCCACTGGGTAAAACCCTAATTTCCAAGTATCCGTCCCAATTTCTTTGGTCAGTCCACTGGGTAAAACCCTAATTTCCAAGTATCCGTCCCAATTTCTTTGGTCAGTCCACTGTGTAAAACCTTAATTTCCAAGTATCCGTCCCAATTTCTTTGGTCAGTCCACTGGGTAAAACCCTAATTTCCAAGTATCCGTCCCAATTTCTTTGGTCAGTCCACTGTGTAAAACCTTAATTTCCAAGTATCCGTCCCAATTTCTTTGGTCAATCCATTGAGTAAAACCCTAATTTCTAACGATCCGTCCTAATTGCTTTGGTCAATCAATTGTGTAAAACCCTAATTTCCATGTATCCGTCCCAATTTCTTTGGTCAGTCCACTGTGTAAAACCTCAATTTCCAAGTATCCATCCCTATTTCTTTGGTCAATGAATTGTGTAAAACCCTAATTTCCAACAGTACATAACAATTTCTATGGTCAATCCATTGGGTAAAACCCTAATTTCCAAGTATCCGTCCCAATTTCTTTGCTCAATCAATTGTGTAAAACCCAATTTCCAACGATACATCCCAATTTCTTTGGTCAATCCATTGTGTAACGATGGAAATATGACTGAATTAGAATCCCACCTTGTGAGAGTTAACTCCAGCTGCTTCCCTTATAATTCTATAGCATCAATACTTCAGATTGGTAAGAGTCTAATTAGATGCTCCGATGAAGAGGCTGAAAGCAACCAGTTAGTTTGATTCAAGAAAGCAATTGATTCTCCTTAAAGCACTACCAGGTCTTTCTTCCGTCCCGCAGTGGCTATTTTCAGTTAGAACTTTTGCCATAATGAAACGCTCGCTTGTATCTGCCATTTTCTTTCCTTAGCATCCTCAAAGGCTTTATTGAAGAAATGCTGCCAGTGTAAAGAATATATTCCCGTTCAGCATATACACAGCTGTCCCAGCCTGGGCGTGTGAAAACTCACCGGGGGAGCTCGCTTCTTGTTGCCATTCTTGATTTTATTTTCTATTTGTCTCTGGGGAGGGGATAAAGTTATTTTTATTTACGTGTGATATAGTTATCGATACTAAATAGATGTCAGCAGCTTAATTATGAACGTTTTATCATAAAACAGAACCTGAACCTGAACTTGGTAATCTTATAAGAAAAAATATATCTATACATATATGTATGTATATGTGTATTAATTAATTTATTTTTAAATACAATTGCACGTTTCTTATCTCAATTACTTTCTCGTTGATATGAGCTTAAGCACAGGCTGTCAGTTAGTTATCTAGATTAACATGTTTAGATGGCTTAAAATCAGTAATCAGCGAGTATCTGTGGGCTATATTCTTCACACAAAGGTGAATGTTAGTTGTCAGTAATATCATTCGCACTATCATTACCATACACAGATCAAATAAATAAAAGACAAAGGTTTAACTTTGATGTGTCATACAGCAGCACTGTAATACGGGGGTGGTCTTTACAGCGAGTAGATTCTTGGCATGGGAAGACGACGACGGCAGCCGTGACGGGTCTGGTGTCAGAACTGGTGGTGTCAGGGGCTTCAGCCATTTTGTCTCGCTCCAGTGGATCCCTTTTGACCCTAATCCTTTTTTCCTACTTATCTCTTGCCTTCAGTATGCTCTGCCTATTATATGGATTGTCATGAGAAAGTACTTTTAAACTAGAAACTTCCACGTAAAGGCATTGATCACTAAGTTTTGATTGTGTGGCGTCAACAGAGGACTATGCTGGGAGAACAATACAGTATGACGATGTTGGGCAGAAGAAAAGCTTCTACAACTCGTGAGTTACTCTACACTTCGTTGCTGCCCTCTGCGGGACCCACTAGGCTTTGCTATGATAATGAGATTGATGGCAATGTAAGAAATGAACTGGTACCATATCGGTCGCACCATGCAACAAATATTATTTGGACGGATCTAGATGGTGCTCCACTTACTGTTCATCGCAAGTCACAGCATCTTGGATATGATTTTGGTGATTTAGATCTTCCTCATCTAAACAGAAGACAGTCGTATGCTGACTACGATGATGCTGATAATCAGGATGGGACATATCGTAAGCAAAGGCGCTCTTTAACTAATAATTTTGAGGGAAGTGATTATGATTTAGGAGGCTCCTTTATTTACAGAAGACCATCCAAAGAAGAAAGGGAAGATTATGGGGAACATTACAGAGCTATAATGCCTATCCAACCGGTTATTGTAGAGGAAGACAGTGAAGCACCACCAGTATCAGCCCTGTGTCGCTCAGACACAGTAGCAAATCTGTTGACAAAGTATTCAAATTTTTCAACCAAGCGAGAATTTGGTTACAGATCACCTGATAGTGCTTGGTCCCGTCACTTAGGGAAGACAAGAGATTTTGTATCAACATTACCTGATTATGAAGAGGAGCCACGGATACATGGTAATGAGGATGATAGGGCCCTTGTTCCTTTAGCAAAATCTCAGACTCCCTCTAGGTATGAGGATGATGTTGGTTCAGCACGTATTGCAAGCCCCAAGGAACGCTCCCGTTCTCACACTCCTCGACGGCTCTCAATCCCTAGGGAAAATTCAGTCTATCAAAGGGAGCTTCTCGAGGATGCTTTCAGAGAAAGGACCAGGGTCCATGAAGGTTCTTTCTCAGGTAGAGAAGATTCTAGTAGCAAGACAAGACGATATGAAGGCTCTCAGTCAAGTCGTGATGTATTGGGTAGGGATTCTGTTTTCAAAAATGAAGAATCTGGCATCCCACCATCACGAAAGTGTGTTCCAAACATTTATGAGGAAGATGATGAAGATCTTCTTACAAGTCCAAGGAAAAAGGAGGAAAAAATGCTAGAACCTCTTTCAGTTGATGTTCCAGATTACTTGATGCAATCACCAGAAAAAATGGGTCCAAGAGCCCGTCCTGGGGGAGCCTTGGAACGCTACAGGCAAAGGAAGGCCAGAGAAGCCCAAGGAATCTTCGAACATTACGATTATTCTACATTATATGCAGAAGATGAGAATGATCTACCTCCTACTCCTAAAAGGGCAACCCAGCCTCAGCAAACTCAGAGAAAATCAGAAAGGAAAGTGTCACAAGATGATGCACGAAGCCATAAATCGGATATGCAGTACACAGAAGAAACTTCTAACAGGCAGGATAGAGAATATCGCAGTAAAGTTAGTGAAGATTCACAACACAGGGGACGGCAAGATACATACGTTCATGCACCACACTGTCCTAAAAGCCGGGCTTCACGTGATCCATACAGCCCACCTACCGACAGGCGGCATCGATCATCACAAGATCCTTACCAACGATCAATTTCTGATCCTTATGGCCGTCCTCCCTATGGAGATATGGGAATGGAAGAACCATATGGCAGTGGCAGAATGCCGCAAGATCCATATGGTCGCAGGTATCAAGACCCATACTCTAAACCAATACAAGATCCTTATGGTGGGAAATCTATGTATGATCCCTATGGTAGCAGACCAATGCAGGACCCTTATGGTCGACCTCCACCTAATCCTTACCGAAGAAGTCAAGATCCAGAAGAAGACGTTGACAGTATGCCACGCAAGGGTAGATATGCCAGACGAGGACCTCAGGCAGAGGAGACTGATGATGCACAGTATGGAAGAGAATACAGCACGGGTCGTCAGTCCTATGGAAGAAAGGCAGAAGAATATGGCAACGGTTACAGCTCGGGTTACAGTACAGGCTACAGCAGCAGTTCCAAGTATGGACAGGGAGGTTATGGAGAGTTGAGTAATGGGACCGATGTTCTTCTGGAGAGAAGAGAAAGAGTTGTTCCGGCGATTATACCATTCATTGAAGAGGATGAACATAGTGGCCGAAGTATCACTCCTAGAGAAGAGGAACGCAGGGCTGTAGGAAAGCTTGCCAGCAAATACCTCAAGCCCAGAGCAGTTCGAGACACGTACCTGGATGATGAATAAAGCTTTCAACAATGGAAGGCCTTTGAAGAAGTTGACGGCCTTGGGAAAAAAATGAATAGGCTACCAACTGTAAATAATGTTATTTTTCAGCTTTGAATGAATATCCTATTGGTTTTAGTTGGAATATGATATTTTATCATCTTCAGGTACATCATTGTGTAACGCCTTAGTATTAAGTACCTTTCTTTAGTTTGATAAATTCGTGGTGTTAATAAAGGTGAAGAAAAAAATGTTAATTAATTTTGTTAGAATTCAGATGCCAAAAAAAAAAGATATAACATGATTTTCTATTGGATGTATATATCTATATATATTTTGATTGTTACCTATTTGTTATGTATGATTTTGATAATAGTTTTGATATTAGTGATCCCCTCTGAAAATGATGAACCCTGATTTGGTCAATGTGGTCAGCTATGAAATTGTTGTATAGTTTTTATAGATCAAGTTTCACCGAGGGCGAAGACTTACTACTGTTTTGATTAGTTCATCATTAAAAAATGTTAATTATAATTACTTGATAAAACGTTATATTTACCTATTTCTAACAAATAAACAGTTATTAATAATGTCATCATCCAAGTAACCGATGCTAACTTGTTTCCAACGTTCCAATGACATGATTATAATTGTGGTTTTTCTGTTAGCAGCTCAAAAATACATGTTTTATATCACTGGAAGCAGCGTGAAGGCTCAATACAGTTTAGTTATCAGCGTTATAAAAGTTATGTTAATTTCTAGAGATATGACATCTTTGTTATCGAGCCTTGTATATTGTAATTCCTAAGAATGTTTCAACTAACGTGCATATGTAAGATACCCTTTTAACTTCCATAGATATGCCATCTTTGTTCTCGAGCCTTGCATATGTCATCTCACCCTTTCCTTTATCACTTCAGCGTAAAAAAAGAGAAATATTAAAAGAAATATGATACTGAAAACTTGAAGATACGATTTGTTACCGAGGTGGCAAGAATAAACGTCTGAGAGACAATGGGACGTCCCGAAACTATACCTATACATCGTTTTATTTCTAACTAAACTGGAGATGTTTTTTTTTTCTTGTATTTAGAAGGAGTTTTGCAGGCTGACGTTTTACTCATTGGTTATTTTGTTTTCGTTTTCTCTTGTTTTGCTAAGCCGCTGGTTTTTCGTTTGAAGCTGAAATGAGTTGGAGAGCATCGTACATCTAATGCTGCCACTGTTTATCTGTAGTTACTGTGGCTCATATATTTTTTCTATAATCTACTGAAACTCGTTAAAGATTTTGTGCTAAACGCTATAGAATTTCGCTTTACAAGATTAGCAGGCCTTTGGCAAGCTTGCAAATGACCACAGTTAGCCTTCAATTTCGTTGCTAACATACGCCTTTGGCAAGCTTGCAAGCCTTCAATTTCGTTGCTAACATACGCCTTTGACAAGTTTGCAAATGACCACAGTTAGCCTTCTATTTCGTTATTATGTCTTTGACAAGCTTGCAAATGACCACAGTTAGCCTTCAATTTCGTCGCTAACATACGCCTTTGACAAGTTTGCAAATGACCACAGTTAGCCTTCAATTTCGTTGCTAACATACGGCTTTGGCAAGCTTGCAAATGACCACAGTTAGCCTTCAATTTCATTGCTAACTTGCGCCTTTGGCAAGATTGCAAATGACCACAGTTAGCCTTCAATTTCGTTGCTAACATATGCTATGTAAATTGCCATCTAAATGTCTTTGTTTTTCTTGTTTTTATAAGTTGAAGTTTTATTTCTTATCCAGCTTTGTCTTCTGACTTAGTTTTACGTTCTGAGTGTTGCTGGTAAACGTCACTTTCTGTTGTTAACAAAAAGTAGAACTTTCTCTTGTTAACAAAAGTAGAATCGCTTATGTAACATTTATTTGTACTTCATAATAAGCTTAGGCTTTTCTTTTATTCTAAGTTAGACTTTTTACATTTTTAATTATCTTATTAACATATCATGTGACCATATTAGGTAATTTTTAATTAGTTGATACATATGACGATAGAATCAAAACTCGATAAAAAAAAACTCTTTGTCAGGCGCAGCCATCGTGTTCATCTCGGCTCCTTTTGGAATTGATGATCAGATGATAAAATTTTGGTGGAGTTTATTTCTGATATGTTTTATCATTCGATAACGACACTTGTATATTGTTTGTACGCATACATGCTACATACACGGACACATGCATGCACAGACACACGTACATACTTATATATATATATATATATATATATATATATATATATATATATATATATATATATATATATATATATATATATGTATATATACATTTATATATATGTAAATATATATGTATATATATACATATATATATATACACATATATATAAATATATATATATATATATATATATATATATATATATATATATATATATATATATATATATATATATTATACACACACTCACACACATATATATTCATATACAGTACATATGTATACACACACACACACACACACACACATATATATATATATATATATATATATATATATATATATATATATATATATATATATATATATATATGTATATATACATTTATATATATGTAAATATATATGTATATATATACATATATATATATACACATATATATAAATATATATATATATATATATATATATATATATATATATATATATATATATATATATATATATATATATATATATATATATATATTATACACACACTCACACACATATATATTCATATACAGTACATATGTATACACACACACACACACACACACACACACATATATATATATATATATATATATATATATATATATATATATATATATATATATATATATATATATATATATATATATATATATATATATATATATGATATTGCATACCCATAGTATGAAATATTCTGCTGAAATATCATTTTAAAAGAAAAAAATTAAAATTCATTTGACTGAATTCATTGAGATGGCTGAACCTACCCAATTTCATCTCCTCTGAATATATATATGTCCGTCCTTTCAAAAAAATTGGTCCTATTTTATTTATATATGAAACCAGTATGCCTCATTCGTTTGTATAGACTGATAAATTTTATGTAAATTTTGTCATAATAAACACCAAAAAATGAGAAGTCTTGCAGTTTTCTTCATTCCCTGTACCATTCATACAACCAAATGTATATGATTAATTGGTTCTTGACCTTGAATCTTGTGGGGGGGGGGGGAGTTCCAAGCATGAAGTTATAAGAGATCACATTTTCACTTGTCCACTGAAATTGGAATTATTTAAATATTAGAAAATGATGAGAAGTTATGAGAGATCACACTTTCCTCTTGTCCTCTGGAATTAGAATTATCTAAATATTAACAAAGGTATGAGATCACACTTTTCACTTGTCCACTTGAATTGGAACCATCCACATATTAGCAAAGGTATGAGATCACACTTTTCACTTGTTCATTGAAATTGGAATTATCCAAATATTAACAAAGGTATGAGATCACACTTTTCACTTGTTCTATGAAATTGGAACCATCCAAATATAAAGGTATGAGATCACACTTTTCACTTGTTCACTGAAATTGGAACCTTCCAAATATTAACAAAGGTATGAGATCACACTTTTCATTTGTTCACTGAAATTGGAACCATCCAAATATAAAGGTATGAGATCACACTTTTCACTTGTTCACTGAAATTGGAACCATCCAAATATTAACAAAGGTATGAGATCACACTTTTTACTTGTTCACTGAAATTGGAACCATCCAAATATTAACAAAGGATACGGAGTAATAGTGGACAAATAAATAAAACAACAGCTTCAAGAAAGGTTTTGTCAAATGAATAGACAAAATAATATGGGTGCGATGTCTTAACATTTCTAAAAGAATTTTCAAAGACCAGAAACTTTCCAAATGTCAATCATGTTACTCTTCAAATGGAAGATACTGAGCTTAAGCAATCATTGCAATCTATTATTCTTATAAGCTTATCTGCCTGCTAAAGAAACTATTCTATATCTGCAGAAAAACTTGGCATAATACTCATTATTTCTTAGAAGAAAACTAATATCAACCATCTTAGTATAAAGAAAAAAAAAAAACGAATCTCTAATCAACAGGTTAATTAATCATTCATGATTATAAGAACCATATTAACTACTTATATGGAATGCTATAGTTATCTTATCACTGGACTGCAAAACCAAGAAAGGTAAAAAGAAAAAAAAAAAGAAAAAATGGAGATCTTGCGAGAGGCTGACAGATATTTCAAGTAAGTTTTTCTCTTTATAGTTTGTTCATGTGTGTTCGAGTGCCATTTTATGTTTTATTCTTAAAATTCATAATCAAGTCATTGATTATGGATTTAGTGTGAGTTTTAGCTGTATGCATATTATTTGGAATAATTTACATCAGTTTCCATTTTATTTGTTTTACTCTGAAAATTCATTATCAATAATTGTTATCAATAATCGATTGTAGATTTGATAAGAGTTTCATTGTATGCATATTTTTTTTTTTTTAATAATTTACATAATTTTCCATTTTATTTGTTTTATTCTTAGAATTTATTATCAATAATAGATTGTAGATTTGATGTGAGTTTAATTGTATGTATATTATTAGAAAAAAATTACATCGGTTTCCCTTTTATTTATTTTATTCTTAAAATTCATTATCAAGTAATTGATTGTAGATTTGGAATGACTTTAATTGTATGCTGAAACGATATCTTTTAATACATTACATTGATTGAATATTCCTTTTTTAGTTAGTCAAAGTGCATGTTTATATGCCTTTTGAGCATATATAAGGCATGGAATTTTCTTTTGCATCCATAGCTGTTTTTCTGAATAATAGATAAAAATTTTATTTTACTTCAGCTTTTTATGAAGTGGTATTATGTTTTTTTTTGGTCATTGATTGCATGAGTGTGGATTTCAGTGTTATTTTTATTATTTAGATTTTGTCTTGAAAATTTTGTGTTTTACATTTTTCCATTAGAAATATATTACGTAAGAATTTCGTTACGAAAGATAAGTCTTGTTAATAAGGAACGTTATAAGAGCCCAATTTAAGATGATCATTATTTTATATATATATATATATATATATATATATATATATATATATATATATATATATATATATATATATATATATATATATATATATATATATATATATATATATATTTATATATATATAAATGCTCTTTGGTATTTCAAGTAATATTGTTGTTTGTTATTTATGAAAGAAAATAAGTATGTCACATGTTATTCACCTAACAAACCAGTTTCTCTTTCGTAAATATTTTTAAACTTGAAAATATTTGGTAAGATGTTTCTTTTAAATTTGACTTCCTCTTCTTTGTGTTATATTTCACATAGTAGTGATCCTTTTTCATTGAAGAATATTGGGCGACTCACTTCCCGTTTTCTTTGTCTTACCATGATCTGCTTACAATCCGTCTCACTTCCAGTTTTCTCTGTCTTACCATGAACTTTCCGTTTTCTTTGTCGTACCACGATCTGCTTAGTATCCGTTTTCTTACACGATTTTACAGCAAGAGCAGCAACAAGCAGAGACGAGGACCGTGACAAAATACTCCTACACTGTGCTGGACAACTACAAGCCAGACGACATCGAGGGATTAGAGGTCGTGGCTGGACAGACGGTGGAACTTGTCGACAAATCCAGCCCCCACAAGTACGTAGATACGACTAATCTTTTAAGGATTACACGTAGCGTAGACTGACTTCATGATTGGATGTCTCATTACCATTTTACACTCTAGATGTTTTTTTTTAGAATTACCAGCAGTTCTTTTTAATTCAGGGTAATAAAATGACTAGTATATAAATGATTCCTTTCAATGGACATCCAATCTTTCCTGCACGCTTCTTTTTTTCTATCCCTTACCACAGTTATAAGTGCTCAATGTTGCACAAACCCATATTTGTATGCATTAGTGTCTGATAAAAAAAACTTGGTAAATATGTATCATGAAGAAACATCTCTTTCTAAACATGAATGATGAAAAGTTCCAGCATTGACATCGCTCATCAATGACTGACTGATGAAGTCAGTGATAACTAAATATATAATAATTAATCAAAACCCTAAAATTTCCTAATGAAGT
>NC_090736.1:8479201-8481701 GCF_036898095.1 Palaemon carinicauda | reverse complement strand
TAATTTGATGTGTGAATTATTATAATTTGAAAGCATACTTAACAGTTAATTGCGTGTTAGTTATTCGTAAAAAAATAATCTTTTGAAATTAATAATAAATTATGAGTATTTTTTTTTCAATTGAAGCCAAGAAAGATTTTGTAATTAATATCAAAACAATTTTGGTAATTGAGGATTTTGAATTGGTAGCAAAGTTTATTTTAAATGATGTGGTGTAAGTTATTGTAATTTATGTCAAATTATTTTTCGGAATTAATGGTAAAAAAGCCCTTATAACTAATTATTATTATTATTATTATTATTATTATTATTATTATTATTATTATTAATTGCTAAGTTACAACGTTAGTTGGAAAAGCAGAATGCCATAAGCCCAAGGCTCTAACGGGGAAAATAGCCCAGTGAGGAAATGAAACAAGGGAAAAAAATATCTTAAGAAGGGTAACAACATTAAAATAAACGCTTAAATAGGCAAAACATAAATTAAATACAGGCATACATGCAGAGTTAAATACAGGCATACATGCAGAGTTAAATACAGGCATACATGCAGAGCTATCAGTTAAAATTGATATACATTCATACTTTAAAGAATTATCATTTTGCGTTCGTGCGTGTATGCGCATTTGTAGATTCCAGTACTGAGATATTTATTCGGAAGAAAGTCATGCATGTATTCGTGTAATAACAAATTATCTTCAGTGAAACTAGCGTATAAGCAATTGTGAATAGAGTGATACATATATTCATACTTTTACGTACTTACATACATGCATACATATTTACAATTCCATACATTATACACACATACACATATACATATTTGCAATTTCATACATACATACATATGTATTTACAATTCCATACATACATACATACATGCGTACATACATACATACATACATATATATTTACAATTCCATACATTCATACATACATACATATTTTCAATTCCATGCATACATACATAATTACAATTTCATACATACATACATACATATTAACAATTCCATACATACATGTATACTGTATATACTTACTTATAATTCCATATATACATACATACATACATACATACATGCATACTGTACATACATAATTATAATTCCATATATACATACATACATACATACATACACAAATTACATTGGATAATACGAGTGAACTCTCCCGGGAACAAGTTACATATACATACATGTATGAACACATAACATACATACATACATACATACATTACAAGAACAATTTATATTCAATGACCCCTATTACGACCTCCACTCAGTAGTAACGTCCTCACTTAGGATCGAATTCCAATGGGTACAGAAGCAATTACCCAGTCTGGGGTCATGCCATACCAGACAGAGTCTGTGAAATGGAAGAGGTAATCAAGTCGGTGAGAGACTTGATTAGAAGCCGGGTGAATGTCCATTGTATGGGTCCAGATTTCCCTCATTTATTAACAATTTCTTAGCTTAGTTTCTCTGGCTTTCTATGATGAAATGTTTAAGCTGTCTTGTCGCTTTTTCTAAGTGCCAACAGTATTAATGCGTCAGTTGATTAATGATCCTATATTTCTAATTACTTACATCAATGTCAGTGACTTATTAAAGAATAGAACTTTTATTTATTTGAATTCATTACTAGATTTAAATTTATGTCAAAGATTTACATGACACAACGAGCGTTGTTAATACTTTAAAAAAAAATATATTATATTTACTAAAAGCCTCCTGGCTGGTATAGTGGTAACGTGTTCGCCTAACTTTCGCATGGAAGCAGATCGATCCCTGCCCGGGATCATTAGTTTAATATGTTTATCGCGGGAGGCCACTGCTGTGGTTGGGCACTACTGGTTGGGGTTAGGCTTGCTCGGTTGACGGTCTGGTTAGCATCTATGCTGATGAAAGTCAAGTTGAAACGAGACACCTTTACCTTTAAAATCAATACCGATTTTAACTAGGTTTTACTGATTCACCTCCAATGCAATTATTGGTGCTATAATCAATTTCTTTTAATGAGGCGCATTTGCACCGATTCGCAGCGGTGCCCTTTTAGCGCGGAAAAGTTTCCTGATCGCTGATTGGTTAGAATTATCTCATCCAACCAATCACGGATCAGGAAACTTTTCCGAGCTAAAAGGGCACCCTTGCGAGTCGGTGCAAATTTGCCTCACTAAAAAAAATTGACTATAGTAATACAAAAATCTATTAGATGCTTGATCGCCAGAACCACACAGTATTCTGGAAGTTTTATTACAGCGTTGGCCAGGTTGTGGAATGATATTCCTAATATATCGGTTGAATCTTTGGTACTTTGGAAGTTCAAACTTGCAGTGAAGGTTTTTATGTTGTGGAGGTTGACATAATTTCACTTCATAGTTTATTTATGACAGAGTATTATTATTATTATTATTATTATTACTATTATTAGCTAAGCTACAACCCTAGTTGGAAAATCAAGATGCTATAAGCCCAAGGGCTACAATAAGGAAAAATAGAAC
>NC_090736.1:8464201-8474201 GCF_036898095.1 Palaemon carinicauda | reverse complement strand
TTATACTTCGTTTTAAAAAAAAAAAAATTCGGCCATTTTATTTCGCATTACCATTGTTTCATCAAACTCAAAAATTGTCTCTAATCAAGAATTCATATTCAATACCACTTTTTAATCACTATACTCAATTTTTTTAATGAGGTGCATTTGCACCGACTCGCAGCGGTGCCCTTTTAGCTTGGAAAAGTTTCTAGCTATCTGATTGGTTAGAATTATCTTTTCCAACCAATCAGCGACCAAGAAACTTTTCCGAACGAAAAGGGCACCACTGCGAGTCGGTGCAAATCTGCCTCACTAAAAAGAATTGACAATATTTTTTTTATGATCTTCGGGAGAAAACACTGGAAGCATTTCATGCGATTGCTAATGATATCATTTTATACTTCGTTTTCAAAAGAACTTTTTTTTTTCGGCCATTTTATATCGCATTATCATTACATCACAAAACTAAAAAATTGCCTCTAATTAATAATTCATATTCAGTACCACTTTTTAATTAACTTTTTAATTTAATTTTTTTTTTTTTGTATATTCACTGTGGAAAACACTGAAAGCATTTCATGCTATTGTTTTTTATCTTTTATTTAAGTTTGGCATGATCTTTTTCCCTGACGCACATCCAACTAATTTGCATAAATTTCCCTGTTCCCGATTTTCCCGACGAGAGAAGCCATCATTATTCGAGGTTATTTCTCGTTCATATTTTCTGAATTTCTGTGTAGAATTGTCCCCGTAGACGTAACCACCACCCTGTCTCTCTTTTCATTATTTGGAGGCGACGAAACAGTCTCGCTTTTAATGGACGAAGCTTCTTTATCTGGCTGTATTCTTCTTCTTCTTCTTCTTCTTCTTCTTCTTCTTCTTCTTTTTTTTTTTTTCCTTCTTCTGCTTCTTTTCTTCTTCTTCTTCTTCTTTGGACGCGACGAAATATTCTCTCTCTTGAGAAGGGACGAAGCTCCTTTATCTCGCTGTATTTTTCTTCTTCTTCTTCTTCTTCTTCTTCTTCTTCTTTTCCTTCTTCTTCTTCTCCTCCTCCTCCTCCTCCTCCTCCTCCTCCTCCTCCTCTTCTTCTTCTTCTTCTTCTTCGATTGCTCGTGTTTGTTGCCCATGATTCCATCCTTCCTTTTGGTGTTGACTCACGGTAGTGGTGGTGGTGATGATGATGATGATGGTGATGTTGTTGTTGGTGATTGATTGATTGTTGGTGATGCTGGTGATGATGGCGCTGAAAAAAAAAAAAGGTGGTGGGAAGGTTGATGATGATGATGATGCGCCCTCCCCTGCAGATGGTGGCGCCGAATTTGCTGTTGCTGCTGATGAAGCTGATGAAGAGGGCTGACGTAATCGCTGCTGCTGCTGTCCTTGCTGCTGCTGCTGCTGTTCCTGCTGCTGCTGCTGCTACTGCTGTTGCTGTTGCTGCCTTTGGTGGCGGTGCTGCTATTACTTCCGCTACTTTGCGATTATGGATGCTGTGCGCTGATGCTTTGAGCCCCATTGCTACTACTGCTGCTACTACTGCTTCTGAAGAAACCCCCTTTTCCTTCCACGTCTTTTGTTGCCTCCTAGTGATTTCTGGTTGAGCTTTAACCCCCCCCCCCCCTTGCCCCCTCTTTATTAATTTTCATTTCGATATTTTTCATCATTGTAATCGAAAATCACCCGACATTAGAGCATCCGTTGCCATCAAATTATAATTTAGCTTTGTATGCTGGCTAAATTACGCCTGTTCACTCTTCGCTCGCGTAGTGCTAGACATGTTAATGTTAGATTGCGTTACTCTTTTGCTTTTCGTAATATCGTAATTCCTCGTTACGTTACTGGTTACTTTGAAGATATGTCAATCATATGATTCTGTCGTCATTTCATCATTTGATAAGACGTTCATCTCCATTGTTCGAGCACACTTGAAAATTGCCATAAAAACCGGCAAAAATCCTGGAATAAATATTGCCAGGGATTCCTTTTTTAACAACGGATATATTGACGCGGAGGAGGGATATTACGATCATCAACCCATAAAAGATTATAATAAGAAAGTATGGTAAAAATTACGGTCGCCTGTATTTTACTGAAATACAGTTGAGAAGAGTAGATTATTTTTACGGAGAATTTCCGATTAAAATCTTGCTCGTACTTCTAGGTTTTGTCGACATCATGAAATAATGGGGAAATGTTTGTATACTGGAGTGTCAATTTTATCAAAGACATTTGTCAATCATTGTGATATGGCCTTTTTCAAGGACATCCATCAAAGCTGAATGTACTAAGGTTGTATTTTATGTATACAATATTTTCCAAATCTTTAAAAAACTGTGGTTGTTTAAGTCATTATTGGTTTGGTTTTTCAAAAGAAAGTGAAGCTAAAATAACAGGGTTACATTATTTATTATGAATACAATCGCCTGGAATATGGAATGTAATTGACTCGAATAATCATATAGAAAACGGAGACTGATGTAGTGTCAGACCACTCTTGATATGTCTTCAAACCCAAGAAATTTTTTGACTTATCCGACTAAATTATGGACACAATGACTATTTTTAGATGCTTTTTTTTTTTTTTTTTAGATTTTGAAAAGAATATATATTAAGAATAAAGTAGTGATGAGGATTTCAATCTGTAGTTTTGAAATAGTGTAAAGCATCTTGGTTTGAAGTTTTTTTTTTTTTTTTTTTTTTTTTTTTTTTTTAATGAAGAGTATTGATACCCCTTTTGGTGGGTACATATTTGCATACACATTCACAAACACACATACACTCATTATATATATATATATATATATATATATATATATATATATATATATATATATATATATATATATATTTGTGTGTATAAGTTATATATAAATACAGTATATATGTATACATATATATATATATATATATATATACATGCATACATACATACATACATATACATACATACATGCTGAATATAGTCGCTGAAATGACGTCATATCAAAAGCATGAATACTGCTGGCCCTCCCACCGAGAGTATTTATGAACATGGAGACTGAAGTGTCGACAAGAACCGCCATTGATAAAACAGTTTTTAACTTACATCAAATGTTAGTTTTTTTGCTTCTGTCCATCCATGAAGATTCTGAATAGCGATGGAGACATAATCCTGAAATCCTATTCCAAATCCTATTCCAAATCCTGGATTTATGATACCTTGATCCATTCCTATCCCAACCATTCCATTAACTCATATAGGATACAAGTTGTTCATCTCTATGTATGTTGAGAATATTATCCAAGATGAATTATACCTATTTTCAGTTTTGAATATTTGTATTTTATGAAGTACAAGTTTTTGTAATTAGGATTTCATGAAATACATAGTACATTTACGAATCCACTCTTATTTTTTGTTTTTTATTACAAAAAGAACCTCACAGATGAATAGCTGAATTTTGTATGATATGTATTCCTATATTTCTTAACGTTTGTCAGCTTTTGTACTTTTTTTGATACTGGAATTTAAAAAGAAATAAAGACGTTTGCTTACTCAGCATTTCCTTTCGCCCCAAATGCCAGACCTGAAATGATGAATTGTAAAATAAGAAGAAGAGAAAATGGGGAGAAGGGTAAACGCATTAAAGGGGAATTTGATACGCAGAGAGAGAGAGAGAGAGAGAGAGAGAGAGAGAGAGAGAGAGAGAGAGAGAGAGAGAGAGAGAGAGAGAGAGAGAATTTGTCAGTGGAGTTTTCGTTTCGTATTATGATTGTGTTGTTTAAAATATACATATATACATATATGTATACTTAAAAAACATGCTTGCCCATAAACACATACATACATGTATATGCATGGCTAGATTATATATATATATATATATATATATATATATATATATATATATATATATATATATATATATACATACTGTATATATATATATATATATATATATATATATATATATATATATATATATATATATATATATACTGTATATATATATATATATATATATATATATATATATATATATATATATATATATATATATATATTCACTTTATGTAGATTTTAATGACATAAGGTGGCTTCAAAAAAAAAAAAAGGTAAAAACCAACGATCACTGTATATACAGTATATGTCTATATATATGTCTCAATATATAAGCTCATGAATAAAACAGTCTTGAGAAGGTCATGTATATCAAAAAGAGAATGGAGTTATGATACTATATAGTAATGTTATCAATAGGCACAATATATGGAACCATCTGTGTTTGTTTATTAAAAACAGAGTAAAACTATTTTTGAGGAGGAGGAGTAAGAGGATGAAGAGGAGGAGCAGGAGCAGGAGCAGGAGCAGGAGCAGGAGCAGGAGCAGGAGGAGGAGCTCCTTCCACAATATTCGTTTAAATTGTTTCTATTGCTGTTCATGCATTCTAGAAGTTTTATTCCAGCTGTGACCAATTTGTGGAATGGTCTTCCTAATCGATTAGTTGAATCGGTGAAACGCCAAAAGTTCAAACTTGCAGTAAATGTTTTTATGTTGAACAGGCTGAAACAGATCTCTTTTTATAGTTTATATATGAAATATCTCTTTCAATGTTGTTAATGTATTTTAAAATATTTTATTTTAGTTGTTCATTACTTCTTATATTTTTTATTTATTTCCTTATTTTTTTTCCTCACTTGACTATTTTTCCCCTGTTGGAGCCTTGGGCTTTTATCATCTTGCTTTTCAAATTATGGTTGTGGCTTAGCTAATAATAATAATAGTAATAATAATAATAATAATAATAATAACAATAATAATAATAATAATAATAATAAAAGGTAACAACATTTTATCTATTACTTGTTGTATAATTATTATATATAATGATAAAGTTAATGCTACTATCTTTATAGGAAATCCTCTTTTAAGCAGATATCATTTCATTGAATTAATCAGTTAAGTTTCTAATTTTTTTCTAAATGTCTCTATATGGTTTTATGCAGTAATCATTAGGTAGATTAATTGATTGATTTAATCTAGAGTATAGAGTATTATTTTTTGGGCACGAGCCATGTCGTCCTGATGAAAGTTCCTCATTGGCAGCTTCTATGTAGGATATTTCTGCCAGAGATATACCAGAGAAATTATACCTTAGAGGTATCAACGGAGTTCTAACCTCCTTAGGGAATAACCCGAGAGATATCGTGTATGTAACAGGGACGTGTTAATAACGAGCCGTGGTTATCCTTTAACGAATAGAGGTAACCTTGTTTCGAAGGGTAAGGGATAGGGTAGGATACGTGGGCGAGAGAGAGAGAGAGAGAGAGAGAGAGAGAGAGAGAGAGAGAGAGAGAGAGAGAGAGCCGTTACAACCCCTGATCTCAATGTGGTACAACTAACACGTTTCCTGTTGAAATGATTTCTAGTAGTGTGCCCACAATCACAGTGTTGTGGAGAGAAACCTGGAACCTAATTGATTTAGTCTACAGTATAGACTATATATTTTTTTTAATTAAATTTTATTCTTTCCGGAAATTTTAGTTGATGGCTTATGTCATTTAAAAAAACATTTTTTTTTTTCATTGCGTCTTTAGCGTAAGGACGTACTTCAGTTGTTCTTTTACTTAATAAAATTACAGGAGATTGATTTAAATATATTAATTCGAGCTGTTGTTGTGTTATGATTTTTTTTATCTTTTATTAATCAATTCACCGTATAAGGAATTCAGTTATTACCATTTAAGATAATGACCTCATGAAATATTACGATAAGAAATTCGATAAATGATTTTACATCTGGCAGACAAACAGCCGTTAAAGCTCATTGCAACTGTAAACTAAGAAGAATAGTTAGACTAAAAAAAACTATGGCTTCCACAACCACCCGTGACTCGGTCTCGTGTTACCAACCCTAGCACGTGGCAAGCCTGGGGGCCTCTGAATCCGGGAGGTGGGTGGGGTGGGGTGGGGTGGGGGGATAATAGCCAAAATGTTGTGGCTGTCTGTCTGTCTGTAGAGACCTGACAACAACTGGAGGTATTTGCGAGGCCATAATAGTTTTCAATGTCCCCCTGGTTGTTGTAACTTAAGTTTCGTAGAGCAGTGTTCTTTCGAACAGTGTTGGGGAGAGTTTAACGTATTGGATCCAAGAGAGGATTTGCCTGCAAGAAAGTGCAGTAAGGCACTTGCTTTTTAGTTATAGTTGTTACTCGCTATTTGCTATACAGTAGTTCAGTTTTAGTTTAGGACAGTCTGAGTACGTTTTTACTTGCTGCTTGCTATACTTCAGCTTAAGTATACAGTGGGTCAGTCTGAGTAATTTCTAGAAGAACCGCTTTATTTAGAAAAGTAAGAACTGCAGTTATGTAGTAGTTGGTTAATAAAATATAATATGAATTGTCTCTTTGCTATACTTCAGCTCGAGTTTAGCTCAGTCTTGAAGAATCTCTTTATTTAGAAAAGTAAGAACTGCAGTAATGTAGTAGTTGGCTTATAAAATGTAATAAGAATTTTGTCTAATAATAGACTACATTTAGCAGCAATATTTTTCGATTATGAATATATCGAAATTTAGGTCAATATACAAAAATGAGAGAATGATCAAATACCGAGTAATGAGATAATAAACAGTTATATTAAATATGTAGCCTCCTGGCTAGTGCAGTGGTAACGCGTTCGCCTGCAATTCGCTTGGCAACAGATCGATCCCCACCCGGGACCGTGAGTTTAAGCTGTTTAATGGGTAGGCTACTGCTGTGGTTCGGCACCACAGTAGGGGGTTGGGATTGCCCGGCTGACGTTCTGGTGAGCCTCTTTTCCGATAAAACTGAAACCAGACTCCTTTAACCTTTGAGATGTGATCAGTATGGACAACTCATGTCCAGAGAATCTTATAGTTATCATATCCAAATATATCAGCGTTTAAGAAACATAAATCTGATTGAAACAAGTTTTGTCTTTGAAAAAGCAAAACAAATTTGACACATGAGATCCTCTTGATAATTTCTGATATCTGAAGAAAGTGAGTAAGATTCTGGGTAGCGTAAGTTGTCTTTCTCACGAACTTCTATTATTATTATTATTATTATTATTGTTATTGTTGTTGTTTTTGTTGTTGTTATTATTATTATTATTATTATTATTATTATTATTATTATTATTATTATTATTAATAGCTAAGCTATAACCCTATTTGGAAAAGCAAAATGCTATAAGCCTAAGGGCTCCTACAGGAAAAAATAACCCAGAGAGGAAAGGAAATAAGGAAATAAACGATATAAGTAATGAACAATCAAAATTAAATATTTTTAAAACCAGTAACGTCAAAACAGATATTTCATATATAAGCTATAAAGAGACTCATTACAGCCAGTTCAACATAAAAACAATTGCTGCAAGTTTGAACTTTAAAAAGTTCTACTGATTCAACTACCCGGTTAGGAAGTTCCGATGTTATTCTTTTTAAGATTATGAAAAATAAGTTTTCTTATCTCGTGAATTGCTATATTCTCCTTTTAAATATTTACGAGTACTGTTTTCATTTTCCTTGTTAGGGCCGCTGGGCTTATAGCAGCCTGCTTTTCAAACAAGGGTTGTAGCTTAGCAATTAATAATAATAATAATAATAATAATAATAATAATAATAATAATAATAATAATAATAATAATAATAATAATAATAATAATAATAATAATAATAATAATAATAATTACGATTTGGGAATTTATTCAATGATCAAAATTCGGAAATATCGGAAAAAAATCTGAATGTTTGGAAATGAATTATATATTTCTCAGTACAATTCGAAAATAAGGGATATATGTTTTCAGTTTCCCTCAAAAGTTTGATAAATATAATGGACATCTTCATCAGTTTGAAAATAAATGAAGATTTTTTCTTTGTGGTGAAAAAGTAAATGGTTTATCTCATTACAATTTATAAAACAAAATACATATTTTCACTGGATTTTTTTATATATATAATAAAGGTTTTACTGCCGTTGCAGGCTCAGTAAAAAACCTGTGATTTCTTATTAGTCTGGAGATGAAACGATATCTATGTTGAAACGCTCACGTTATTAATTTTACTTCATAGGAAAAAAAAAAAAACCGAAAGAAAAACATTGATTCTAAGGATAGATGAAAGAGCATTTCGCCTTTGATGTTTCCTCATATATAAAACGGTACTTTGATCAAAGGCATTAATCTACACTGTTCAAAGTCCAAAGGGTATATTATCATGCCCTCCCCGAGAGAGATTAGTTCAGCGAACTTGCAAATGGCACTAGAAGAGTTGGAAGACCCAGGCCTACATAGCTGAGGATTATGAAGCGTGAAGTAGATGATGATGAGTGGAGAAGTTTTGAATTAAAAGCTCAAGATAGAGACGATTGGCGAAATCTAACAGAGGCCTTTTGCATCAATAGGCGTAGGAGGAGATGATGATGATGACGATGTAAAATATGTTGCTTATTTCTTCAGTTAAGATTACAAACTTTCAACTGGGCTCCACAAGGCACTAGCAGAATTGGAAGACCCAGGCCTACATGGCTGACGACTATGAAGCGTGAAGTATGAGATGATGAATGAAGTATTGATATAAAAGCTCGAGATAGAGACGAATGGTGAAATTTAACTGAGGCCATTTGCGTCAGTCGGCGTAGGAGGAGATGATGATGATGATGATGTTGTAAAATATGTTGCTTATTTCTTCAGTTAAGATTACAAACTTTCAACTGGGCTCCACGAGGCACTAGCAGAATTGGAAGACCCAGGCCTACATGGCTGACGACTATGAAGCGTGAAGTATGAGATGATGAATGAAGTATTGATATAAAAGCTCGAGATAGAGACGAATGGTGAAATTTAACTGAGGCCATTTGCGTCAGTCGGCGTAGGAGGAGATGATGATGATGATGATGTTGTAAAATATGTTGCTTATTTCTTCAGTTAAGATTACAAACTTTCAAATGGGCTCCACAAGGCACTAGCAGAATTGGAAGCCCCAGTCCTACATGGCTGATAACTATGAAGCGTGAAGTGAGATGATGAATGAAGTATTGATATAAAAGCTTGAGTAGAGACGAATGGTGAAATTTAACTGAGGCCATTTGCGTCAGTCGGCGTAGGAGGAGATGATGATGATGATGATGTTGTAAAATATGTTGCTTATTTCTTCAGTTAAGATTACAAACTTTCAAATGGGCTCCACAAGGCACTAGCAGAATTGGAAGACCCAGTCCTACATGGCTGATAACTATGAAGCGTGAAGTGAGATGATGAATGAAGTATTGATATAAAAGCTTGAGTAGAGACGAATGGTGAAATTTAACTGAGGCCATTTGCGTCAGTAGGAGTAGGAGATGATGATAATGATTATTATGCACTTAAGATTAAGTATTGAAAGTTATAATGAGGACAATGTCCAACAGCTTAACAACTTCACTTTTATTCACAAACTTTGGTTTGGCCAAAATTTCATAAACAAGTTGATGAGAGATTTCTTTTATTGGTCTTAAGAAATATTCATAAGTGAGACGTAAGTTGGGGCTGGCTGTTCGCTGAACTTTTCATACGGAACAGCAAACATATCTTGGCGGGTGGATGTCATTATGAAAGTTTCAGAGACGAGAGATATCGCTTTTGACTCCTGGTAGATTGATGGAGATAAAATAGGGAGAGCCGGAAGTTCTCTCTCTCTCTCTCTCTCTCTCTCTCTCTCTCTCTCTCTCTCTCTCTCTCTCTCTCTCTCTCTCTCATATAGCAAATACATGGTGCAGACTTCCAGCTGATGTAATGAAGAGCAACACGGTAAATGGATTCAAGAATAAGTTAGACAAGATCATAAAAACTCTCCTAAACGTTTAAACCAAATCGCTCTGAACAAGAACAAATGAAGTCTCCCCGGATGGACTAAAAAGTCTTTAAGACATTCCAAGGCTTTGTAACACACACACACACACACACACATACTCTCTCTCTCTCTCTCTCTCTCTCTCTCTCTCTCTCTCTCTCTCTCTCTCTCTCTCTCTCTCAATT